>NW_028161186.1:0-20000 GCF_964263955.1 Coregonus lavaretus
CACTCTGTCATTTAGGATAGTATTGTTGAGTAGATACAATGTTGTTGATCCATCCTCAGTTTTCTCCTATCACAGCCATTTAACTCTCTAAGTGTTTTAAAGTCACCATTGGCCTCGTTGTGAAATCCCTGAGCAGTTTCCTTCCTCTCTGGCAACTGAGTTAGGAATGACGCCTGTATCTTTGTAGTTACTGGGTGTACTGATCCAAAGTGTAATTAATAACTTCACCGTGCTCAAAGAGATGTTCAATGACTACTTTTTAAATGTTTTACCCATCTACCAATAGGTGCCCTTCTTTGCGAGGCATTGGAAAACCTCCCTGGTCTTTGTGGTTGAATCTGTGTTTCAAATTCACTTGTCACACTCTGGTTCTAGGACTTTTTGTGTTTAGTCAGGGTGTGTAGATTTCCGTGTGTTGTGTACTGTGGGTAGTGTCTAGGTGTTCGCGTTCTATGTTTGGTCAGTGACTCCCAATCGGAGGTAACGAGTGTCAGCTGTCGGCTCGTTATCTCTGATTGGGAGCCATATTTAAATGTCTGTGTTCACCTTGTGGTTGTGGGTTTTTGTTCTATGTTCAGTCGGTGTACTGAGGACGTTACGGATCGTGTTTTGTTTTGTCGGGTGTTTCAACATTAAAGTCATCATGTTCACTCCCAACGCTGCGCTTTGGTCCTACTTTATTGGCGATCGTGACATCACTGCTCGACTGAGGGACCTTACAGATAATTGTATGTGTGGGGTACAGAGATGAGGTAGTCATTCAAAAATCATGTTAAACACTATTATTGCACACAAAGTAAGTCCATGCAACTTATTATGTGACTTGTTAAGCACATTTCTACTCCTGAACTTATTTAGGCTTGCCATAAAAAAGGGGTTGAATACTTATTGACTCAAGACATTTCAGCTAATCATGTGGTTTGTTTGACAGACTGTTTGGATCCAGAATTATAATCATGTGGTTTGTTTGGCAGACGGTTTGGATCCAGAATGATAATCATGTGGTTTGTTTGACAGACTGTTTGGATCCATAATTATAATAATGTGGTTTGTTTGACAGACTGTTTGGATCCAGAATGATAATAATGTGGTTTGTATGGCAGACTGTTTGGATCCAGAATTATAATCATGTGGTTTGTTTGGCAGACTGTTTGGATCCAGAATTATAATCATGTGGTTTGTTTGGCAGACTGTTTGGATCCATCATTATAATAATGTGGTTTGTTTGGCAGACTGTTTGGATCCAGAATTGAGACATCTCATGTGTACCAAATGGAACCCTATTCCAAAAGGTAGTGCACTACTTTACATAGGGAATAGACCAGGGCCCATAGGGTACTATGTGCACTATGTAGGGAATATGGTGTCATTTGGGACACATCATATAGTTAACCATTATTGCAACATGTTCCCTGCAGTGAGTTTGTGTTAGACGATGACCTCCTATTTAGTTGATGTGTCTGTCTATTCATAATCATGTACAACAGCATATGATATGAGTAGTAATACCCCGCAGCACTGGATAGTGTGTATGTCCCAAACTCAATGAATAGAGCCTATAGACTCAGGTCAAAAGTAGTGCACTTAAAAGGGAAAAGGGTGCCATTTGGGAAGGGCCTTATGTGTGCACTTACTGCGCCGTATAGCTCTGTCTATTCCCCTGCCTCCAGGGCTCTCAGCAGCCTCTGTCTTCTCTGCCTCCAGGGCTCTCAGCAGCCTTTGTCTCCTCTGCCTCCAGGGCTCTCAGCAGGCTTTGTCTCCTCTGCCTCCAGGGCTCTCAGCAGGCTTTGTCTCCCCTGCCTCCATGGCTCTCAGCAGGCTCTGTCTCCCCTGCCTCCAGGGCTCTCAGCAGCCTCTGTCTCCCCTGCCTCCAGGGCTCTCAGCAGGCTCTCTCTCCCCTGCCTCCAGGGCTCTCAGCAGGCTTTGTCTCCCCTGCCTCCAGGGCTCACAGCAGGCTCTCTCTCCCCTACCTCCATGGCTCTCAGCAGGCAGCACGGTAATATGAAAATAATGCACTTCCATCTAATGAGAAAGGACTCGCTTTAACCTCCCTCACTCCCGACGGTCACACCACGAAAGAGAACGTCTATCTCAAATGGTTCTCTTATAGTGTACTACTTTAGACCATAGAGAGGGCCCCTAAAGAGGGCCCACAGAGAGGGTCCATAGAGAGGGCCCCTAGACAGGGCCCCTAGAGAAGGCCAACAGAGAGGGCCCACAGAGAGGGCCCACAGAGAGGGCCCACAGAGAGGGCCCACAGAGAGGGCCCACAAAGAGGGCCCCTAGAGAAGGCCAACGGAGAGGGCCCACAGAGAGGGCCCCTAGAGAAGGGAGGGCCCCTAGAGAGGGCCCACAGAGATGGCCCCTAGAGAAGGGAGGGCCCCTAGAGAGGGCCAACGGAGAGGGTCCATAGATAGGGCCCCTAGAGAAGGCCAACAGAGAAGGCCCTTAGAGAAGTTCCACAGAGAGGGCCCCTATAGAGGGCCAACGGAGAGGGCCCATAGAGAAGGCTCTGGTCAAAGGTAATGGACTATAGAGGGAATAGGGTGCCATTTGGGATATAGACACTGTTAATGTAATCTGTGCAGGTTTCGACGTGACACCTCGAACATGCTGGAGGGATCTCAGGGTGTTGTCGGATAAACTGAGACTGTGTCCCAAATGGCACCCTTTTCCCTCTATAGCGCATTACTTTTGACCAGAACCTGGCCCCTATGCACTAGTAGGATGCCATTTAGGAATCATTTAGGAAGCATCCCCTGTGAGAGTCTAACGTGATGAATATTGATGGTCACACTTGTGGGGTGTTGTGAGACAACCATGAGATGGCTATATCACTGTAGTCTGTCTGTGGTGAAAAGTGATGGCTATATCTCTGTAGTCTGTGGTGAAAAGTGATGGCTATATCTCTGTAGTCTGTCTGTGGTGAAAAGTGATGGCTATATCTCTGTAGTCTGTCTGTGGTGAAAAGTGATGGCTATATCTCTGTAGTCTGTGGTGAAAAGTGATGGCTATCTCTGTAGTCTGTCTGTGATGAAAAGTGATGGCTATATCTCTGTAGTCTGTCTGTGGTGAAAAGTGATGGCTATATCTCTGTAGTCTGTCTGTGGTGAAAAGTGATGGCTATATCTCTGTAGTCTGTCTGTGGTGAAAAGTAATGGCTATATCTCTGTAGTCTGTCTGTGGTGAAAAGTGATGGCTATATCTCTGTAGTCTGTCTGTGGTGAAAAGTGATGGCTATATCTATGTAGTCTGTCTGTGGTGAAAAGTGATGGCTATATCTCTGTAGTCTGTAGTCTGTCTGTGGTGAAAAGGGATGGCTATATCTCTGTAGTCTGTCTGTGGTGAAAAGTGATGGCTATATCTCTGTAGTCTGTCTGTGGTGAAAAGTGATGGCTATATCTCTGTAGTCTGTCTGTGGTGAAAAGTGATGGCTATATCTCTGTAGTCTGTCTGTGGTGAAAAGTGATGGCTATATCTCTGTAGTCTGTCTGTGGTGAAAAGTGATGGCTATATCTCTGTAGTCTGTCTGTGGTGAAAAGTAATGTATCTCTCTGTAGTCTCTCTCTTTCTCTCTTCCTCTCCCTCCCTCTCTCTATCTCTATGTTGTACCACAGCTAAAGTCCTGACATTAAATTGATTGGCTGTAATCTCCCTGGGATTTCTTCTTGTCATTTTTTTCTGGCTGAATTAATTCCTAATTTATTTTGCATTATGCCTGAACTATTTAATTAAGCTGATTTAAGAATTCATGCATTAATTCCGCACCTGCTGCTAATTTGCTGTAGTTAGTCGGACAGAATGTATTTCCTGTCTAAAATTCCAGTAACTTTCCCAAAGTTCCCAGGTTTCCCAGAAATCGCAGTCAAAAATTTTCCAGAATCAGCAGGGAACAAGCAGGAAGTCCAGAGCGCTGGAGGATTTCTGGAACAACTGGGCATGAGAAAGTTACCAATATATTGCATAACCCTAGTTACCGCTGCCTTGAAACACTGGAGTGATAGATGTGCAGAAGATGATGTGCAAATAGAGATACTGGGGTGCAAATGAGCAAAATAAAGAACAATATCGGGATGAGGTAGTTGGGTGGGCTAATTTCAGATGGGCTGTGTACAGGTACAGTGATTGATAAGCTGCTCTGACAACTGATGCTTAAAGTTAGTGAGGGAGATAAGAGTCTCCAGCTTCAGAGATTTTTGCAGTTCGTTTCAGTCATTGGCAGCAGAGAACTGGAAGGAATGGCGGCCAAAGGAGGTGTTGGCTTTGGGGATGACCAGTGAGATGTTGCTGCTGGAGCGCATACTACGGGTGGGTGTTGCTATGGTGACCAATGAGCTAAGATATGGCGGGGATTTGCCTAGCAGTGATTTATAGATGACCTGGAGCCAGTGGGTTTGGCGACGAATATGTAGTGAGGGCCAGCCAACGAGAGCGTAAAGGTCACAACGGTGGGTAGTATATGGGGCTTTGGTGACAAAACGGATGGCACTGTAATAGACTACATCCAATTTGCCAAGGATGTCAAGGATCGGTAGGATAGTCAGTTTTACGAGGGCATGTTTGGCAGCATGAGTGAAGGAGGCTTTGTTGCAAAATAGGATGCAGATTCTAGATTTAACTTTGGATTGGAGATGCTTAATGTGAGTCTGGAAGGAGAGTTTGCGGTCTAACCAGACACCTAGGTATTTGTAGTTGCTCATTTGCACCCCAGTATCTCTATTTGCACATCATCTCTTGCACATCTATCATCCCAGTGTTAATACTAATTGTAATTATTTTGCACTATAGCCTATTTATTGCCTTACCTCCATAACTTGCTACATTTGCACACACTGTATATATATTTTCTGTTGTATTTTTGACTTTATGTTTTGTTTTACCCCATATGTAACTCTGTGTTGTTGTTTTTATCGCACTGCTTTGCTTTATCTTGGCCAGGTCGCAGTTGTAAATGAGAACTTGTTCTCAACTGGCTTACCTGGTTAAATAAAGGTGAAATAAAATAAAATAAATAAAAAACATAGGTTATGAAAACAGGTCCCTAGTGGACTGGACTAACAATAGCATGAATGCTTGGAAGAGAGAGACAGATATTCAAACTATCGTTGTTACTTTGGAAACTAATGCTTAGAAATGCTTAGAACCCTAATCGCCGCTCATTTGGATTAGAAATGCAACATGTATTTACGTGTAGCTGTCCTCAATAGTTGAGTTGACGATGTAGGACTCTGGTTTGCCCACCAGAGATCCCAATGTCCTTGGTAGAGTTTCTGGTCGTAGTGGTGGTTAGAATGGATACTTCAGCGTACCCTCTAGTAGTTCGTAGAGTTAATCATTTTCAAACGTGTGAAATAAGGTCTCACGTTTTCTGGTCTTTCTGGTCCAACCATAATAAGCTTTCTGGTCTGTAGAGTGTCAGCCATTTTAAGCCGTGGGGCTTCCTGGTCTAAAGGTTGATTTGTTTTTCAAGGCTTTTTATGCTCGGGTAAAAAGGGGCGTTCCATCACGCTGATCCAATGTCTGCGGTTACTTGGGCATGGTTACTGACTGGCAAAAGTTTATATGAAAAACTATTATCTCATTTAAAAAGGCTAAAATCACATTGCTATCTTCACAAGTGTATTCTCATACTTAATCATATAATTTTATACAACATTTAGATGCAAACCTGATAACTGAAATGTGTACACTTCCAGAGATACAATTATTTAGTAATACCATCCTTAAGGACATCACAAAACAATAAACAATATGACATGATTATTCTTTAGATCCCCACCAACCATTCCAACCACTTAGATATCAGAAATAACATTCCAATGTCCAATCTTTTGGAGAAAAAGGTTTTGGTGGCAATCTGTCCCTGTAACACAGAGACATTCAGATCGCCAATACCAGGGACCAACAAGGATTATTTTGTTGCAAACCATTTAGGAAAGGCGCAAGGGGTCATAAAACTCCCCACATCAATCAATCCTGTGTTCATAAAAATGACCATGGGAGAGAGAGAGAGAGACCTGTAGACTGTTGCTTCTCTGTATTCTGATCTTGGGCTTCTCACGTGGGGCCATCACATGAGAGTCATGACAATATCTAAGGAGATGGAGAAAACATATTTCTCCGGATTACATCTTCAAACTAAGGGAAACCATGGCATCCATGACAGGTAGAGGCGTCCATCCATGGTGTATACGGGTAAGATAGTCTAGCTAGCTACATTTTCAGATATTACACGTTTCTAATTTTGACAGAAAGTCATTTTCATTTCAAGTTAAAGTGTACTGTTAGCTAGCTAGCTAACGTTAGCTGGCTGGCTCGCTAGCTAACGTTACGTGTATGATCTTATTATTCGTATCTAGTTATAGCCTAATGTTAGCCAGCTAACATTGAACCTGGTTGGTTAGCTACCTGCAGATTCATGCAGGGTAGTAACGTCATGAGTTGGGATTATGGTTCATTGTTTACTTAGATAGCTAGCTACATGTCTTAACAAAAGACTTCACTATGCAAGTAACCATTTCAATTGAATGTAACTGCGACAACTGTCGATAGACGAAGCTGGTAAATTCGTCCTGGGTATCTACTCCGATTTCAGAGCATTGTGTGCCAGAGCGCAGAATAACTGATGAATTTACGAACGCACAACACCCGTTGAATATGGCCGGTGTCAGTAAACGTTGGAAAAAAAGCGTAAATTGTTGCCAGCAGCACAGTTGCAGTCACCAACGGCTCTGAATAATATAAAAACAGCCTAACCAGCTCTAAATAGACAGTGAGCTGTTCTCTCATTTGTGTCTGGAACTAGCTAGTAAGCTAGCCAACGTTAGCCAGTTAGCTTGGGTGCTTGACTGTTGTTGTTAGGACAG
The DNA here is from genome assembly GCF_964263955.1 of Coregonus lavaretus. Taxonomy (NCBI): domain Eukaryota; kingdom Metazoa; phylum Chordata; class Actinopteri; order Salmoniformes; family Salmonidae; genus Coregonus; species Coregonus lavaretus. Next base: position 6,867 of record NW_028161186.1, read on the forward strand.
AACGCTCGGATCAACCCTTAAAGAGACGGGTGGAGCTAAAGCTTAAGAGGGTGTGAACGATGCTGAATGGGTGTTGACAAAGAAGAGCTCTCCAGTAGGTACCAAAACATTCAAAGGTCATTTTCTCAAATGTGAGGTTACAAGTTTATCGACTTTCAAAGCAGAATTATTTTCCCATTGTTCCTTAAATGCAGTGTATGATTTACCATTTTGTAGCTCTGTGTCTCTGCTTTTATCCAATGTAAAAAAACACAATTTCAAATGTTGCCTCATAAGAACGAATCAAGGCGGTCGGTCACATATAGGAAATAGGGCCCCTGTTTTGTTACCTCTGCCTTGCAGTCCAGTTGACCTGAGTGTTTAGATGGCGCCAGGACAGGCCATTGGACAGGGGGTTTGAGTACCTTGTGTCTCAGTACCTGTGTGATCTAGTTACTGTGGGTTGTTGTTTACCTGTTCCCTTAATTTTAAGACCTCTCTGAGTAAATAAATACGTGAGCTCTGTGTCAGGGGACAGATATCTTCTAGTCTAAACTCCAAGTAACATACTGCATGTCTCCATAGAGACTTCATTCACACTCCCACTCTCCCACCATGTGCTGGTTTCTCTCTCTCCATCTCTCTCCCTCTCTATCTTTCTCTCTCTCTCTCTCTCTCTCTCTCTCTCTCTCTCTCTCTCTCTCTCTCTCTCTCTCTCTCTCTCTCTCTCTCTCTCTCTCTCTCTCTCTCTCTCTCTCTCTCTCTCTCTCTCTCTCTCTCTCTCTCTCTCTCTCTCTCTCTCTCTCTCTCCATCTCTCTCCCTCTCTATCTTTCTCTCCCTCCCCTCTCTGTCTCTGTCGATTCAATTTAAAGTGAATTATTGGGAAACGTGTTTACATTGTCAAAGCAAGTAAAAACAACAACAACTGAACAACGACAAAAAACTATAAAATGAATGATCAAGACAACGTTAACACACACAAAACATGTCAAGAGAATAACAGCGTTTAAATATTATATTATTAGCCGTCCAAAAAATGTGGTATAACATTTAAAATGTTACCTAAGCAATGTACGGTGTTGTGACAATATGCAAATAGTAGAATGTACGACTGACGGGGGGAAATAAATAGGCAGATAATTATAATTATTTCCTTCTTAATGCGTTTGAGCCAATCAGTTGTGTTGTGACAAGGTAGGGGAGGGTATACAGAAGATAGCCCTATTTGGTAAAAGACCAAATCCATATTATGGCAAGAACAGCTCAAATAAGCAAAGGGAAACGACAGTCCATCATTGCTTTAAGACATGAAGGTCAGTCAATACGGAAAATGTCAAGAACTTTGAAAATTTCTTCAAGCGCAGTCGCAAAAAACAACAAGTGCTATGATGAAACTGGCTCTCATGAGGACCACCACAGGAAAGGAAGACCCAGAGTTACCTCTGCTGCAGAGGATAAGTTCATTAGAGTTACAGTTGAAGTCGGAAATTTACATAATCTTAGGTTGGAGTCATTAAAACTCGTTTCCACAAATGTCTTGTTAACAAACTATAGTTTTGGCAAGTCGGTTAGGACATCTACTTTGTGCATGACACAAGTCATTTTTCCACCAATTGTTTACAGACAGATTATTTCACTTATAATTCACTGTATCACAATTCCAGTGGGTCAGAGGCTTACATGCACTAAGTTGACTGTGCCTTTAAACAGCTTGGAAAATTCCAGAAAATGATGTCATGGCTTTAGAAGCTTCTGATAGGCTAATTGACATAATTTGAGTCAATTGGAGGTGTACCTGTGGATGTATTTCAAGGCCTACCTTCAAACTCAGTTCCTCTTTGCTTGACATCATAGGAAATCAAAAGAAATCAGCCAAGACCTCAGAAAAAAAATGGTAGACCACCACAAGTCTGGTTCATCCTTGGGAGCGATTTCCAAATGCCTGAAGGTACCACGTTCATCTGTACAAACAATAGTATGCAAGTATAAACACCATGGACCACGCAGCCATCATACCGCTCAGGAAGGAGACGCGTTCTGTCTCCTAGAGATGAACGTACTTTGGTGCGAAAAGTGCAAATCAATCCCAGAACAACAGCAAAGGACCTTGTGAAGATGCTGGAGGAAACAGGTACAAAAGTATCTATATCCACAGCAAAACGAGTCCTATATCGACATAACCTGAAAGGCCGCTCAGCAAGGAAGAAGCCACTGCTCCAAAACCGCCATAAAAAAGCCGGACTACGGTTTGCAACTGCACAAAGATCGTACTTTTTGGAGAAAATTATGTGGATACATTGAAGCAACATCTCAAGACATCAGTCAGGAAGTTAAAGCTTGGTCGCAAATGGGTCTTCCAAATGGACAATGAACCCAAGCATACTTCCAAAGTTGTGGCAAAATGGCTTAAGGACAACAAAGTCAAGGCATTGGAGTGGCCATGACAAAGCCCTGACCTCAATCCTATAGAACATTTTTGGGCAGAACTGAAAAGCGTGTGCGAGCAAGGAGGCCTACAAATCTGACTCAGTTACACCAGCTCTGTCAGGAGGAATGGGCCAAAATTCACCCAACTTATTGTGGGAAGCTTGTGGAAGGCTACCCAAAACGTTTGACCCAAGTTAAACAATTTAAAGACAATGCTACCAAATACTAATTGAGTGTATGTAAACTTCTGACCCACTGGGTATGTGATGAAATAAATAATTCTCTCTACTATTATTCTGACATTTCACATTCTTAAAATAATGTGGTGATCCTAACTGACCTAAAACAGGGAATTTTTATTAGGATTAAATGTCAGGAATTGTGAAAAACTGAGTTGAAATATATTTGGCTAAGGTGTATGTAAACTTCCGACTTCAACTGTATTACATTGTTGTTTCTGACCCACTGGTTGACCTTTTCTTGTGGCATCAGGTCACACATTTTGCTGCTGGGATTGCACACTGCAGTATTTTGCTTAACAGATATGGGAGTTTGTCAAAATGTGACTTCTTTGTGGGTTTGTGTAATTTGAAGGAAATATGTGTCTCTTATGTGGTCGTAAATTTGGCAGAAGGTAAAAAAGTGCAGCTCGGTTTCCACCTCATTTTGTGGGCTGTGGCCACATATTCTGTCTTCTTTTGAGAGCCAGGTCTGCCTTTGGTAACCTCTTTCAATATCAAGGATATGCTCACTGAATATGCATAGACTCAATGAGCATGGCCTTGCAATTGTGAGAGGTCGCAAATGGCTTTTCTTCATTTTGGGTCAGTCACAGTGGTCAGGTATTCTGCCACTGTGTACTCTCTGTTTTTTAGTTTATTCTTTCCAGTTTGTCAAATAGTTGTATTTTTTAGTTTTCTCATAATTTGGTTAATTCTAATTGTGTTGCTGTCCTGGGGGCTCTGTGGGTTCTGTTTGTGTTTGTGAACAGAGCCCCAGGACCAGCTAGCTGAGGGGACAGTATTCTCTAGCTTAATCTCCTTGCAAGTTAGGGCTTTGTGATGGAAGGTTTGGCAGAGAGGGAGAGGGAGATGACTTATGTCCAGCCCCATCAAGGTGAACCCTTAGAGCACATTCGTCAAAATCATTCCATGGACGGCCGAGTGTCTGCAGGTTTTGCTCGTCCCTTGTTCTTGATTGATGAATTAAGGTCACTGATTAATAAGGAACTCCCCTGACCTGGTTGTCTAGGTCTTAATTGAAAGGAAAAAACCCAAAACCAGCAGACACTAGGCCATCCATGGAATGAGTTTGACACCCCTGCCCACGTTGGCCTTTTGAACTGGAGATGAAGCTTTATGAGCTAGTGTTAAAGATAGGATCTGTATGGGCTAGTGTTAAAGATAGGATCTGTATGGGCTAGTGTTAAAGATAGGATCTGTATGGGCTAGTGTTAAAGATAGGATCTGTATGGGCTAGTGTTAAAGATAGGAGCTGTATGGGCTAGTGTTAAAGATAGGAGCTGTATGGGCTAGTGTTAAAGATAGGAGCTGTATGGGCTAGCATTAAAGATAGGAGCTGTATGGGCTAGCATTAAAGATAGGAGCTGTATGGGCTAGTGTTAAAGATAGGAGATGTATGGGCTAGTGTTAAAGATAGGAGCTGTATGGGCTAGCATTAAAGATAGGAGCTGTATGGGCTAGTGTTAAAGATAGGAGATGTATGGGCTAGTATTAAAGATAGGAGCTGTATGGGCTAGTATTAAAGATAGGAGCTGTATTGGCTAGCATTAAAGATAGGAGCTGTATGGGCTAGCATTAAAGATAGGAGCTGTATGGGCTAGTATTAAAGAAAGGAGCTGTGTGGGCTAGCATTAAAGATAGGAGCTGTATGGGCTAGCATTAAAGATATGAGCTGTATGGGCTAGTATTAAAGATAGGAGCTGTATGGGATAGTATTAAAGATAGGAGCTGTATGGGCTAGTATTAAAGATAGGAGCTGTATGGGCTAGTATTAAAGATAGGAGCTGTATGGGCTAGTATTAAAGATAGGAGCTGTATGGGCTAGTATTAAAGATAGGAGCTGTATGGGCTAGTATTAAAGATAGGAGCTGTATGGGCTAGTATTAAAGACAGGATCTGTATGGGTTAGTATTAAAGATAGGAGCTGTATGGGCTAGTGTTAAAGATAGGAGCTGTATGGGCTAGTGTTAAAGATAGGAGCTGTATGGGCTAGCATTAAAGATAGGAGCTGTATGGGCTAGCATTAAAGATAGGAGCTGTATGGGCTAGTGTTAAAGATAGGAGATGTATGGGCTAGTGTTAAAGATAGGAGCTGTATGGGCTAGTGTTAAAGATAGGAGCTGTATGGGCTAGTGTTAAAGATAGGAGCTGTATGGGCTAGTGTTAAAGATAGGAGCTGTATGGGCTAGCATTAAAGATAGGAGCTGTATGGGCTAGCATTAAAGATAGGAGCTGTATGGGCTAGCGTTAAAGATAGGAGATGTATGGGCTAGTGTTAAAGATAGGAGCTGTATGGGCTAGCATTAAAGATAGGAGCTGTATGGGCTAGTGTTAAAGATAGGAGATGTATGGGCTAGTATTAAAGATAGGAGCTGTATGGGCTAGTATTAAAGATAGGAGCTGTATTGGCTAGCATTAAAGATAGGAGCTGTATGGGCTAGCATTAAAGATAGGAGCTGTATGGGCTAGTATTAAAGAAAGGAGCTGTGTGGGCTAGCATTAAAGATAGGAGCTGTATGGGCTAGCATTAAAGATATGAGCTGTATGGGCTAGTATTAAAGATAGGAGCTGTATGGGATAGTATTAAAGATAGGAGCTGTATGGGCTAGTATTAAAGATAGGAGCTGTATGGGCTAGTATTAAAGATAGGAGCTGTATGGGCTAGTATTAAAGATAGGAGCTGTATGGGCTAGTATTAAAGATAGGAGCTGTATGGGCTAGTATTAAAGATAGGAGCTGTATGGGCTAGTATTAAAGACAGGATCTGTATGGGTTAGTATTAAAGATAGGAGCTGTATGGGCTAGTATTAAAGATAGGAGCTGTATGGGATAGTATTAAAGATAGGAGCTGTATGGGCCAGTATTAAAGATAGGAGCTGTATGGGCTAGTATTAAAGATAGGAGCTGTATGGGCTAGCATTAAAGATAGGAGCTGTATGGGATAGTATTAAAGATAGGAGCTGTATGGGCTAGCATTAAAGATAGGAGCTGTATGGGTTAGTATTAAAGATGTGTAAAATGCATGTTTTTTTTAAACAAAAAAACAGAGACTATATTGCAGGTGTCCACAAAAATGTGCTATGAAAAATGAACAAATAACCGGTGTAGAGGAAAACATGTCTATGTGACAGAAAAGGCTGAGGTGCTATGCCGACTTCTGGAAAGGAAATCCGGGCCTAGCCGGTTTGTAATGGACAAGGTCATTATCTAGGTTGTTGCAACAGACTGACTGTTGGCAGCCATTTAAATGGTAACCCTCTGGTGTAAACCATAGCTGTAGGGAAAGTTATAGCCAGGTAGCACACTGTCTTGATTACTTTGACAGAGGAACAGGTAATTGAGCTAAAACAATTTGATGACTTCAAGTATGAAAATCCCTGAATGTTTCATTGTAGTCCTCATTGTGGTGTGTTAGCAGGTTCGTCCCAAATGGCACCATAGGCTCCCATAGGGCTCTGGTCAAGAGTAGTGCACTATAAAGGGAATATGGTGCCATTTGGGACGTAGAAGGGGCCTTACGTGATATCACTGGTCGGATGTCTCTGTATTGTGTAACAGTTAAACAAAAGCCAACAATGATGTTAGAATGGCAGATCTGTATGTTAACTGTGTGTCTGTTAACTGTCTGTCTGTTAACTGTCTGTCTGTTAACTGTCTGTCTTTTAACTGTCTGTCTGTTAACTGTCTGTCTTTTAACTGTCTGTCTGTTAACTGTCTGTCTTTTAACTGTCTGTCTGTTAACTGTCTGTATGTTAACTGTCTGTCTGTTAACTGTCTGTCTTTTAACTGTCTGTCTGTTAACTGTCTGTCTGTTAACTGTCTGTCTGTTAACTGTCTGACTGTTAACTGTCTGTCTGTTAACTGTCTGACTTTTAACTGTCTGTCTGTTAACTGTCTGACTTTTAACTGTCTGTCTGTTAACTGTCTGTCTGTTAACTGTCTGTCTGTTAACTGTCTGACTTTTAACTGTCTGTCTGTTAACTGTCTGTCTTTTAACTGTCTGTCTGTTAACTGTCTGTCTGTCTGTCTGTCTGTCTTGACAGCCTATTGTCCTTTACCCATGACTCCTGTTTTTAACCTATTACTGGTCTCAGATCTGTCCCTAAGATCTGTCCCTAAGATCTTTCTCTCAGATCTGTCCCTAAGATCTGTCCCTAAGATCTGTCCCTCAGGTCTGTCCCTAAGATCTGTCCCTAAGATCTGTCCCTAAGATCTGTCCCTCAGATCTGTCCCTAAGATCTGTCCCTAAGATCTGTTCCTCAGATCTGTCCCTCAGATCTGTCCCTCAGATCTGTCCCTAAGATCTGTCCCTCAGATCTGTCCCTCAGATATGTCCCTAAGATCTGTCCCTCAGGTCTGTCCCTAAGATCTGGAAGGCAGCATGTTTTTCCTCTCCACAAAGGTGGTGACCCCTCTGACATGAATAACTTTCAACCCATATCGAAATTGTCGTGCTTAGCAAAAATGTTGGGCTCATTAGTCAACTGAAGATCTTTTCAATCGTCAATATGAATTTCAACTGCCCATCAATCTGGTTTCAGACCGGGTCACAGCACCTCTACTGCTCCAAAATTGGTTTTAAATGATGTTGTAAAGTGTTTGGATAAAAGGAAGCACTGTGCCGTCCTCTTTATTGACCTTTCAAAGGATTTTGACACACACTGTTGACCACTCATTACCGTTTCGAAGATTGTCCAAAATAGGCATGGATCAGGCATTACGTGACTGGTTCAAAGATTACATGACAGACACGACACAATGTTGGTTTCTGATGGTGTTAAGTCCACTTTTCTTGATATTACGAAGGGTGTCCCACAGGGGTACATTTTAGGTCCTGTGCTATTTACTGTCTATATAAACAATATTGTTCTCCCTGCAAATTTTTTTTACATACTATATGTATGCAGGTGATATTGTTGTGTATGCTATTGCCACTACGGTTGAGCAGGCTCTTTCTGAGCTGCAAAAAGCCTTTGTTGAACTGAAACTGGTTCTTAATGCAGGTAAAACCAAGTAGATTGCTATTTTCTAAATCACGTAAAAAATAAAAAAAATAAAAAAAAATATATATATATATATATATATTGATGCATGCGTACATTGAATGGTGCACTCATTGATCATGTCCCTGAGTATAAATATCTGGCTTTCCTACAAAAAAACCTGTTGATGAGTTAGTTAAGGAATTGAGAATTAAAATAACCTTCCTTTATAGGAACAAATCATGCCTTTCATTAAATAGCAGAAAGCAAATCATTAGTCAACATTTATTCCGGGTATCAACGATGGCGATATCATCTATATGAATGCAGCTTCCACTGTATTGAAGCCATTAGATGCAGTTTACCATAATGCACTAGGCTTTATTAAGGGCGATAGGTTCAGGACACATCACTGCACTCTGTATCAGAAAGTAGGCTGGGTCTCTCTGAAGATCAATGCACTGCTCTCTCTCTCTCTCTCTCTCTCTCTCTCTCTCTCTCTCTCTCTCTCTCTCTCTCTCTCTCTCTCTCTCTCTCTCTCTCTCTCTCTCTCTCTCTCTCTCTCTCTCTCTCTCTCTCTCTCTCTCTCTCTCTTTGTTTATAAAGCCCTCTCACATAAACTCCCACCGTACCTTACTACATTGATGACGTACAGGCATACGGGCTACCGGACCCGGGCTCAGGGATGGCTAGCGTTGGATCCCTTCCATCTCCACTGAATGGGTAGAGCTGCTTGTAGTTTTTCTGCACCTTTCATGTGGAATAATCTCCAAAACACCCTGAAACTGGAGGAATTGGTGCCTCTAGGGCTTTTCAGATGGCTGTTAGGGGAACTTTTAATAGTTTTTTTTAATGATTGCGTCATGTGTGGATGATTGATTTGTGTGGATGATTGTTTTGTGTGGATGATTGTTTTGTGTGGATGATTGTTTTGTGTGGACGATTGTTTTGTGTGGATGATTGTTTTGTGTGGATGATTGTTTTGTGTGGATGATTGTGTGGATTTGTTTTTTATGATGAATGTGTATATTAAGTGCTTTTATTGTATAGATGTGTATATTTTTGTATCTACAGGGCTCACCTGTAAAAGACTCCTTGGTCTCAGCGTGACTTCCCTGTGACTTCCCTGTCAAAATAAAGTTACAAATAATAATAATAATAATAATAATAATAATAATAATAATACTGTCTACGATTCGAAATACAACAAAACAGGGTCCCTGCCACTTGTTTTGGTATACAGCCGAGGGATGGGGCTAGGGAAATAAGCTAACCCCAGCTTCCTGAATCCCAGACAGTAGGTCTAACTCATAGAAATAATAAACGGCATTGTATTGTATAAAGCTGTTGCAGATAGTTAAGCTATTTTGAGTAACAACTTTCTGTAATAAAAGTATTGTACTTCAAACATTTCTTGGAAGCATTTCAAGGACCATTACCACTGGCAGGGTAACTACAGTACCTCCCCATTTCAAGGACCATTACCACTGGCACGGTAACTACAGTACCTCCCCATTACAATAACGAATGGTCTAACTAGAGTTCCCGATATGACACACTGAATACACCAAGGAAAAGTCCCAAATGGCACCCTATTCCCTATATAGTGCACTATGGGCTCTGGTGAAAAGTAGTGCACTATATAGGGAATAGGGTGCCATTTGGGATGCAGTATTGATGAATAGTAAAGTCAACCAGGTGCATCGATGCTTAGCCAGTCAGAGCAGCTTTAGGAGACTGTTTGAGCGTCGTTATCGTTCGTTTCCAAAGTAAACAGAGACCTGTTGAACTCGCTGCTCTTATTATCATATAATAATCATTTTAGATGCCATTTAGCAGACACTTGTATCCAAAGTGACTTGCAGTAGTGCGTGCATTACATTTCAGTACGGATGGCCCCAGCGGAACTCAATCCCCATCACTGTGGCGTTGCAAGCACAATGCTCTATCAGCTGAGCATCTCAGGACCATTATCAACACATTACACCTGTGGTCAGGTGAGCTATAGGCTTCAGCCTAATACGTGTACTGTAGGTGGTGGTCCCACCGGCTATCATAAGTTGAATGCACCAATTTGTAAGTCGTCTGCTGAATGATGTAAATGTAAATGTACTGAGCTTTATTATCAACTGAACGTGTCAAATATGAATATTTATAATATATATAATATCAGAGATCTTGTAGTTGCGTTGGACAGTAATTGCAAAGAAGCAGAGAATAGACTAGCATCCTTTCTTACAACTGTCAATGTGGAATATATACATTTCTACCAGCCCTGTAAAGTCATTAAACAGCCCTCCTCCTTTTATGCTATGTTAACTCATACCCAGATAATGTTGTTGACTCATTCTATACTCGTATTTGTGGCCAGATAATATTTTGAATGACCGGTATACGCCCACCCCATTCTGTTGTTGGGGTACGCCCACCCCATTCTGTTGTTGGGGTACGCCCACCCCATTCTGTTGTTGGGGTACGCCCACCCCATTCTGTTGTTGGGGTACGCCCACATCATTAAAACATAGAAAAGCTGCATTTGAACATACTTAATTACCATTTTCTAGGAAGGAAAACTATTTAACTCATATTGTAATTAATTATAGGTCATATTTCATAGAAATCTGAAAACACTGGACAGTTACTTTAAGTGTCCTCTTCGGTTTTTATTGAACTAATTTGTCCTGAGTGGTGAAGCCAAAGGAAACAGAGCCATTTGTTGCTAGCAAAACTTCCTCTGATAAGGTCTCAATCAAGAGATGGTTTTACAGCTAGGGCTTAACAATACAAAGGGGTTTTAAAGGTGGAGGAGGAGGAGGAAATCAGGAAGAGGAGGAGGAAATCAGGAGGAGGAAGAGGAGGAAGAGAAGGAGGACAAGGAGCAGGAGGAGGAGGAAGAGGAGAGGATAAAGGATATGTTCAGCACTGTATCTCCACTGTGGATAAATGTATTCAGTGAGAATAAACAGATTAGATCACATTCTGATCCCAATCAGAGAGTTGTTTCTCTAGCAGAGGGCTGGAGGGAATGAGAGATGGAGGGAGGGAGAGATGGAGGGAGCGAAAGATGGAGGGAGAGATGGAGGGAGGAGGAATCAATAGGTTACAGAAGAGCAGAACAGAGAGGCCTATTAACAGGGAAAATGAAGCAGTGAAAGGCAAACTGAACATTTTCAATCTCACCAAGAAGAGAGAGGGAGAGATGGAGAAATATAGAGAGATGGCGAGAGGGGAGGGAGAGGGAGGGAGAGAGGGAGGGAGAGAGAGAGGAGAGGGAGAGAGAGAGAGAGAGAAGAGAGAGAGAGAGAGAGAGAGAGAGAGAGAGAGAGAGAGAGAGAGAGAGAGAGAGAGAGAGAGAGAGAGAGAGAGAGAGAGAGAGAGAGAGAGAGAGAGAGAGAGAGAGGGAGATGGAGTGAGCGAGAGATGGCGCGAGAGGGAGAGAGAGAGAGAGAGAGAGAGAGAGGAGAGAGGGCGAGAGAGAGATGGAGAGAGGGAAAGAGAGAGAGAGAGAAGAGAGAGAGAGAGAGAGAGAGAGAGAGAGAGAGAGAGAGAGAGAGAGAGAGAGAGAGAGAAGAGAGAGAGAGAGAGAGAGAGAGAGAGAGAGAGAGAGAGAGAGAGATGGAGAGCGAGAGAGGGGGGAGAGAGAGAGAGATGGAGCGAGAGATGGAGGGAGAGAGAGATAGTTGTGTGATAAGAGATGAATAAATGATTGTGTTTTTTCTTGCAAGGTCAGATGCATGACCTGGCTCCTCCCACACACACAGAGGCTACCCTGGACCCACACAATGCTGGTCAACCATACACACACGCACATGCACGCATGCCCACACACAGACATGCGCACGCACACACATGCACACACACACTTACACACGCACACACACACATGGGTGCATGCCAAACACATGAACACACACCCATCAACATGTGTAGTTTGTACCGCAGTATGGCAGGGTTCTTCAATTCCGGTCCTGGAGGGCCGAGACACCTCTGTTTTTCATCCTCTCCTTCTAATCAGGGGCTAATTCAGACCTGGGACACCAGGTGAGTGCAATTAACTACCAGGTAGAAATAAAAAACAGAAGTGTTTCGGCCCTCCAGGACCGGAATTGAAGAACCCTGCAGTATGGTATAGTCCAGAGAGTAGAGAGGAAAAATTTCCAGGTTTTCCAATAAATCCTTGTCAGAGGTCCGGGACTTACTGCTGATTCCATTCTGATTCCGGGAATCTTCTATCCGGAATTTCTGGAAAACATGGAACTTTTGGGAAAGTTAACAGAATTTTGCAACCGTAGTCTAGAAGGAAAACAGAGTGTAGTTTTCTAAGGAACGTGACACAGTGTCTGGATCCCAAATGGAACATTATTCTCCGTATAGTTACTATAATAAAAATAGAATAATTATAATTACTATACTTACTACTATACTACTTTTCCCCAGTGCCTTTTGACCCTTTTGTTCAGAGCTTAAGCACCCGGAATTGAAGAACCCTGACATACATACAAAAGTATGTGGACACTCCTTCAAATGAGTGGATTCGGCTATTTCAGCCACACCAGTTGCTGACAGCAGCATAGAATCGAGCACACGGCCATGTAATCTCCATAGATTAACATTGGCAGTAGAATGGCCTTACTGAAGAGCTCAGTGACTTTCAACGTTGCACCGTCATAGGATGCCACCTTTCCAACAAGTCAATTCGTCAATTTCTGCCCTGCTAGAGCTGCCCCCGGTCAACTGTAAGTGCTGTTATTGTGAAGTGGAAACGTCTAGGAGCAACAACGGCTGAGCCGCGAAGTGGTAGGCCACACAAGCTCACAGAACAGGACCGCCAAGTGCTGAAGCATGTAGCGCGTAAAAATCGTCTGTCCTCGGTTGCAACACTCACTACTGAGTTCCAAACTGCCTCTGGACGCAACATCAGCACAATAACTGTTTGCCGGGAGCTTTATGAAATGGGTTTCCATGGCTAAGATCACCATGCACAATGCCAAACGTCGGCTGGAGTGGTGTAAAGCTCGCCGCCATTGGACTCTGGAGCAGTGGAAACGCGTTCTCTGGAGTGATGAATCACGCTTCACCATCTGGCAGTCCGACGGACGAATCTGGTTTAGGCAGATGCCAGGAGAACGCTACCTGCCCCAATGCATAATGCCAACTGTAAAATTTGGTGGAGGAGGAATAATGGTCCGGGGCTGTTTTTCATGGTTCGGGCTAGACCCCTTAGTTCTAGTGAAGGGAAATCTTAACACTACAGCATACAATGACATTCTAGATGATTCTGTGCTTCCAACTTTGTGGCAATAGTTTGGGGAAGGCCCTTTCCTGTTTCAGCATGACAATGCCCCAGTGCACAAAGTGTGGTCCATACATAAATGTTTTGTGGAGATCAGTGTGGAAGAACATGACTGGCTTGCACAGAGCCCTGACCTCAACCCCATCGAACACCTTTGGGATGAATTGGAACGCCGACTGCGAGCCAGGCCTGATCGCCCAACATCAGTGC
>NW_028161186.1:22500-99397 GCF_964263955.1 Coregonus lavaretus
CGGTTGGCTCGCGACCTTTTGGCTTGACCTTCAACGGGATCGTCTGATTGGAGATGTTCATTACCCAGAATGCAGCTGTCAACGAGTTAGAACTGCTCGTCATCAACTGCCATGTAAGGCCAAGGAAACGGAGCAGATCTGAAGCAGTGAAGGCTACATCTTTCTGCTCTCTCTTTCATCTCACTGTCACTTGCTCTATCTCCTTTCTATATCTCTCTCTCTTCTATCTCTCTCTCTCTCTCTCTCTCTCTCTCTCTCTCTCTTCTATCTCTCTCTCTCTCTCTCTCTCTCTCTCTCTCTTCTATATCTCTCTCTCTCTCCTCTATATATCTCTCTCTCTCCTCTATATCTCTCTCTCTATTCTATCTCTCTCTCTTCTATTTCTCTTCACTATCTATTTATTTTCTCTTTCATTTCTCTCTTTCTTATATTATTATATAACGTCTTCATCGTCTACTGTTTTTCTCTCCCCCTGTATGAATGGTGCAATAATATGAATGGTGCTATAATATTATGGTGCTATAATATGAATGGTGCTATAATATGAATGGTGCTATAATATTATGGTGCTATAATATGAATGGTGCTATAATATTATGGTGCTATAATATGAATGGTGCTATAATATGAATGGTGCTATAATATTATGGTGCTATAATATGAATGGTGCTATAATTTGAATGGTGCTATAATATGAATGGTGCTATAATATGAATGGTGCTATAATATGAATGGTGCTATAATATGAATGGTGCTATAATATGAATGGTGCTATAATATGAATGGTGCTATAATATTATGGTGCTATAATATGAATGGTGCTATAGTATAAATGGTGCTATGATATGAATGGTGCTATAATATGATGGTGCTATAATATGAATGGTGCTATAATATGAATGGTGCTATAATATGAATGGTGCTATAATATGAATGGTGCTATAATATGAATGGTGCTATAATATTATGGTGCTATAATATGAATGGTGCTATAATATGAATGGTGCTATAATATGATGGTGCTATAATATGAATGGTGCTATAATATGAATGGTGTTTTAATATGATGGTGCTATAATATGAATGGTGTTTTAATATGAATGTGTCCAGTATTCAAACAGGGCTGAGAAACCAACAGCAGGAGTGTAATGTTAAGGGACATACGTAACATACTCCTTAACCATGGACATCTGTCTCAGCTGGAGAAGGAGATAAGGTGTTGCATGAATTGACTCATTTTAGTGCATTTATCTACAACCATTGACTGTAGGCTAAACACTCAGAGTGGACTCACTGAAGTAGTCCATGAGAGATAGTAGAGTAGGGGTTTTAGGGACAGTGACAGTGCATTGCCCGTTACGGGTCTCAAACCCAGGGGCCTCATTTATAACCGTTGCGGGTCTCAAACCCAGGGGCCTCATGTATAACCGTAACGGGTCTCAAACCCAGGGGCCTCATTTATAACCGTTATGGGTCTCAAACCCAGGGGCCTCATTTATAACCGTTATGGGTCTCAAACCCAGGGCCCTCATTTATAACCATGGTGTAAATGTAACAGTAATTATATGCACACACACACAAAAATATTGAGATTTATAAACATATGCATTCCATACATATGCATGTTTCCCTTTATAAATCTGACCTGTCCTAAAACGGTGCGCGAGTGAAAGAGCATTATAACCCCACCTGAAAAACTCCCATCATTCACCTTTTATGGTGACAATAACGCCCTTGTTTGCTGTATACTTTGGAAGTATTGGAACTAGGCCAAGACAGTATTTAAAGGAAACTGCAATAGCGAACTTGATCAAATGTCTTTGGAGGTGCTGGCAGAATGTTGTCTTTTATAATAATATAATAATAATGTATTTTGCAGTGACAGTTGCTGTATCCGTTT
Organism: Coregonus lavaretus; assembly: GCF_964263955.1. Lineage (NCBI taxonomy): Eukaryota > Metazoa > Chordata > Actinopteri > Salmoniformes > Salmonidae > Coregonus > Coregonus lavaretus. The sequence goes on from NW_028161186.1 coordinate 24,401, forward strand.
CTGAAAGACAAAAACAACTGCAAATTGTTGTGGCCCTGTAAACAGATCGTTTGAATTCAATAATGTTTTGCATTTACTTTCATATACTGCTCTGCCCACAAATTCTGAAATATTGTCTACTTGAACAAAATGAACACTAAAGGAGGCTTTCTTTCAGTGGTAGCCTACAGACATGAATGCAAAATATTAACGGTCTGTTCACCTGTTAAACTCTACTGTATGTTAAAAAACCGCACACCCTGTCATCTGCATGGAGCAAAAACTTGAAATTATAATAATGATGATGATGGTGGTAGTTGTAGTACTGATGTAATGGTGAAGATGACCGTTAGTTATAGTTTCATTTTCCATGTTTAGCCTTTTCTATTTATTATATTTCTACTGTTGACTGTTAACATTTATTTGTATTTATTTATTTTATTAGGTATTATTATTTACTACCATTTTATATTATTATTCTTTATTATTTTATTACAATGTATAATGTATACATTGTTGCTTTGGCAATATTGACACAATGTTTTTCATGCCAATAAAGCAGCTTGAATTGAATTGAATTTGAGAGAGAGAGAGAGAGAGAGAGAGAGAGAGAGAGAGAGAGAGAGAGAGAGAGAGAGAGAGAGAGAGAGAGAGAGAGAGAGAGAGAGAGAGAGAGAGAGAGAGAGAGAGAGAGAGAGAGAGAGAGAGAGAGAGAGAGAGAGAGAGACATTCAGGGCCTTAACTCATCAACCTTTGTACTGAAGAGTTTAGCACTGGAGTTTTAAAAAAAATCTTAAAGATGTTGACGTCATCATTGTGCAGGAGACATGGTGTGAGGCAGACTTTGTCACCCCACTGTCCCACAGGCTACAGAGAGTTAATTGTGCCGTCACAGAAACACAGCTCTGTCAATAGAGCCAGACACTCTGGAGGATTGATCATGTGGTGCTTTGTCAATGGTAGGTTATGGGGGGGACTCTTTGGGGAGATTCACCTATTGCTCACCTCTTGGCCACAGCACAGTAGACTCTATGATTACAGACATTGACCCTTTCTCTCTCAGCTCAAGCCACTAACACTTTTGTCTGATCACAGCCAAATTACCTTGTTCCTTAAATGACAGACATGGAAATAACCACACATTCACAGCCCAGTAAGCTGTACACCATCAGAAATCCATACAAATTGGCCCCAAAACAGTACAGTTGAATACTAGAAAGCAACCAGTAACCAAAAAATCCAAACACTCTTAGATAACTTTCTGAATACCACATCCACTCACAGTAAAGAAGGCATCGATATAGCAGTAAAAAATAAACATCACTTTTATATTCAGGCAAACGGCAAAAGAGGCACAACTGAAATTCATTTTTTTTTTAAACAAATAAAAAAAGGCCCCAGATGACAACTGGTTTGATGCAGATTGTAAAATTATAAGGAAAAACTAAGAACATTATTAAACCAAAAGCACAGAGACCCCAAAAATGGTGAATTACGCCTTCATTACTGTGAGACTTTAAAACTCTATAAACGTACACTCAGAACCAAAAAAGCACAGTACAACAGCAAGCAGCTAAATGAGATGCTCAAATTCACTAGTGCAACATTTAAATTGGCTATATTAAAACTGTTTAATTTGATCCTGAGTGTAGGTTATTTCCCTGAGTCTGGGATCAAGGACTCATAACCCCAATCTTTAAGAATGGAGACAAATTTGACCCTAACAATTACAGAGGCATTTGTGTGAACAGTAACCTGGGGAAGGTTTTCTGTAGTATTATAAAGGTAAGAGTTCTAAACTTCCTCAATAAGCACAATGTCTTGAGTAAAAGCCAAATTGGGTTTATACCAAAACATCGCACGACCGATCATATTTACACCCTACACACCCTGATAGATAAACATGTCCACCAAAATAAGACCAAAATGTACACTTCCTTTATCAATTTCCAAAAAGCATGTGATTCTATTTGGCATACAGGACTGTTATACTAAGTTATTGAAAGTGGTGTAGGGGGTAAAATATTACATAATTAAATAATTGTATACTGGCAATACGTACAGCATCAAAATTGGCAAAAGAATAACATAATTCTTTAACCAGGGGCGGGGCCTTCGCCAGGGTTGCAATCTGAGCCCTGCACTCTTCAATATTTATATCAACGAATTGGCCATTGTTCTAGAAAAATCCCCAACCCCTGGTGTTAGTGTCCACAATTCAGAGGTTAAATGCCTGCTCTTGGCATATGACCTGTGCCTACTGTCACCCACAGCACATGGCCTACAGCAGAGCTTGGACCTGCTAGAGCAGTACTGCCAGACCTGGGCCCTGGCAGTAAACCCCAAAAATACTCAAATAATGATTTTCCAGAGAAGATCCAGATCTCAGGGAATTAGACATAAGTTCTCAATTGGTATAACATATATAGAGTACTGCACACACTACAATCACTTAGGTTTAAAAATAAGCTCAACTGGACACGTTAATGATGCAGTGAATGAACTGAGAGAGAAAGCATGCAGGGCATTCTACGCCATTAAAAAACTAATTCTAATTGAAATACCTATTAAAATTTGGCTAAAACTAATTGAATGTGTCATTGAACCAATTGCACTTTATGGCAGCGAGCTGTGGGGTCCACTTGCAAAACAAGATTTCACCTAATGGGACAAACACCCAACCCTAATGTTCAGTCTTTGGATAACAAAGTTGGCGAGCTCAGGGCAAGGATTTCTTTCCAGAGGGGAAAACATGGCTCTCTCGGGATATTCTTTCAAAATCGGTCCAGCCAGATGGGTTCTCAGTTCATTGTGCAGACAGAAATAAATATCTCTCAGGGAAGCAGAAGGGCGGAGGTGTGGGTTTTATGATTAACGACTCATGGTGAAATTGTAGTAACATACAGGAACTCAAGTCCTTTTGTTCACCCGACCTAGAATACCTCACAATCAAATGCCGACCGTATTATATCCCAAGAGAATTGTATTCGGTTAAAGTCACGGCCGTGTATATCTACCCTCAAGCCGATACCACGACGGCCCTCAAAGACCTTCTCTGGACTTTATGCAATCTGGAAACCACATATCCTGAGGCTGCATTTATTGTCAAATTTGAGGACTAGGCTGCGAAGTTCTATCAACATATCGACTTTTGTAGTCGGGATGCTAAAATTCGCGACCATTTGTGATGAGTGTGATGAAAGGAGTCAGGCGCAGGAGGGTAATCACCGAACACAGAGTTTATTCCTTCGTTGACACACAAATGCGCTCAAATAGCGATCAATGAAACAGGCACAGGGGAAACTCTAATCCCTGGCAAATACACTGTAACGGTAGAATCCAATAATACATAGGCACAGGGGAAAATCTACCCTGGCAACAAAATGTACGAGTAGCTCCACCGAGCTACACTACTCTCACAACTAACAATCACCCACAAGGACAAGGCGGCAGAGGGAACACTTATATATGGACTAATGAGGGGATTAGAACCAAATGTGATGATGATTGGGGCGGCAGTGGTTAGTAAGCCGGTGACGACGAACGCCGAAGCCTGCCCGAACAAGGAGGGGAGGCAGCCTTGGCCGAAGTCGTGACACCATTGCTATTTTAAATTCCAGGATGGTTATAAGGCCCTCCCCCGCCCTCCTTTCGATGAAACTGACCACAACTCCATTTTGCTCCTCCCTTCCTATTGGCAGAAACTCAAACAGGAAGTTCCCGTACTAAGGACTATTCAATGCTGGTCTGACCAATCGGAAAGATTGTTTTGATCACGTGGACTGGGATATGTCCCGGGTAGCTTGCCAAAATAATTTAGACGAATACACTGAAATGGTGACTGAGTTTATCAGGAAGTGTATAGGAGATGTTGTGCCCACTGTGACTATTAAAACCTACCCTAACCAGAAACCGTGGATAGATGGCAGCATTCACGCAAAACTGAAAGCACGAACAACCACATTTAACCATGGCAAGGTGACTGGGAATATGGCAGAATACAAACAGTGTAGCTACTCACTCCGCAAGGCAATTAAACAGGCAAAACATCAGTATAGAGACAATGTGGAGTCGCAATTCAACGGCTCAGATACGAGACATATGTGGCAGTGTATACAGACAATCACAGACTACAAAAGGAAAACCAGCCACCTCGCCGACACCGACGTCTTGCTTCCGGACAAGCTAAACACCTTCTTCGCCTGCTTTGAGGATAACACAATGTCACCGACGTGACCCACTACCAAGGACTGTGGGCTCTCCTTCTCTGTGGCCGACGTGAGTAAGACATTTAAGCATGTTAACCCCCGCAAGGCTGCAGGCCCAGACGGCATCTCTAGCCACGTCCTCAGAGCATGCGCAGACCAGCTGGCTGGAGTGTTTACGAACATATTCAATCTCTATCCCAGTCTGCTGTCCCCACTTGCTTCAAGATGGCCACCATTGTTCCTGTACCCAAGAAAGCAAAGGTTACTGAACTAAATGACTATCACCCTGTAGCACTCACCTCTGTCATCATGAAGTGCTTTGAGAGACTAGTCAAGGATCATAGCACCCCAATCTTACCTATCACCTTAGACCCACTTCAATTTGCTTACCGCCCCAATAGATCCACAGACGATACAATCGCCATCACACTCCACACTGTCCTATCCCATCTGGACAAGAGGAATATCTATGTAAGAATGCTGTTCATTGACTATAGCTCAGCATTCAACACCATAGTACCCTCCAAGTTCATCATGATCCTCAACACTGGGAGGAGGTGAGGGCCCTGGCAGAGTGGTGCCAGGAAAATAACCTCTCCCTCAACGTCAACAAAGCTAAGGAGATGATCGCGTAATTCAGGAAACAGCAGAGGGTGCACCCCCTTATCCACATCAACGGGACCGCAGTGGAGAAGGTAGAAAGCTTCAAGTTCCTTGGCGTACACATTACTGACAAACTGAAATGATCCACCTACGCAGACAGTGAGGCTGAAAGAATTTGGCTTGGCACCTAAAACCCTCACAAACTTTTACAGATACACAATTGAGAGCATCCTGTCGGGCTGTATCACTGCCTGGTACGGCAACTACACCGCCCACAACCGCAGGACCCTCCAGAGGGTGGTGCGGTCTGCCGAACGCATTACCGGGGGCAAACTACCCACCCTCCAGGACACCTACAGCACCCGATGTCACAGGAAGGCCAAAAAGATCATCAAGGACATCAACCACCCGAGCCACTGCCTGTTCATCCCGCTATCATCCAGAAGGCGAGGTCAGTACAGGTGCATCAAAGCTGGGACAGAGAGACTGAAAAACAACTTCTATATCAAGGCCATCAGACTGTTAAACAGCCATCACTAGCACATTAGAGGCTGCTGCTGCCTATTGAAATCACTGACCACTTTAAGAAATGGAACACTAGTCACTTTAATAATGTTTACATATCTTGCATTACTCATCTCATATGTATATACTGTATTCTATAATATTCTACTGTATCTTAGTCCATGCCGCTCTGTCATTGCTCGTCCATATTTGTATATATTCTTAATTCCATTCCTTTCTTAGATTTGTGTGTATTGGGTATATATTGTGAAATTGTTAGATATTACTTGTTTGATATTACTGCACTGTCAGAGCTAGAAGCACAAGCATTTTGCTTGGGATTTGGAGAAAATATAATTTATATTTTATTCAGCTTTGTTCAATTGTTTTCTTCATAATATAAAATAATGCCACAGAATTCTAAGCAAATCTTGTCTGCTAAATGAACTAGTGTAGCCCAGAGCCATATGGCATAGCCAGATCAGGACCTAACATAAGGACAACTCAGAGTATGCTATTCTGTTCTTTTCTCCATATCATGCTTCTTTAGACCTATCTAAAATAAATAATGGATTTCTTGTGAAGGTGTAGGCTATATTACATGGAGTTATTATACTTTATAAAATGTAGATGTTCCAAAGGTTTGCATCAGTGGCTTGTAGGCTATGTGTGGAAGCCAGGAGCTGCTAAATGTGTTTATGTTCATTAACGTCAAATTACCGTGAAACCGACAGTTATTTGCTTGACAATCACCGGTTGACGAAATTTCGTGACCGCCACAGCCCTAGTAATTTCCCCAAATTTGAAACCATTTTTCAAGGCTTCAAAGACCTCTCTGATGAGAATAGGCTACCCGTCCTGTTGGGGGAGGACGCAAAGAGCTGTGGGTTGGCAGCGCACTACATTACTGCCTGCCATAAGATGAGGGACAGTGTCTGACAGACCAACCAATCTGCATATGTCCTCTATGCTTATTATTATTGTTATTGTTCAATGTATGGTTATTTTGACCCTTGATTTTTGTTGATTATTATTATTTTAATTATGTTAATAGTGTAAATATCCAAAATAAGCTTTGGCAATGTGTACATTGTTACGTCATGTCAATAAAGCAAATTGAATTGAGAGAGTCAGAGGGAGACATAGAGGGAGACATAGAGGGAGACATAGAGGGAGACATAGAGGGAGACATAGAGGGAGACATAGAGGGAGACATAGAGAGGTTTAGTTTATTAATTCACACATACAGTCAAATTTGAAAAAGCCATACATGCACATGAGTAAAATCATCTTGGATAACACACTAAAGTCTGGGACTTCTTTCCATTGTGGTCCTCTTGAGACAAGATGGTTGTACCCAGTATGACAGAGAGATAGTAAAACATGGTTGGACACAGTATGACAGAGAGATAATAAAACATGGTTGGACACAGTATGACAGAGAGATAATAAAACATGGTTGGACACAGTATGACAGAGAGATAATAAAACATGGTTGGACACAGTATGACAGAGAGATAATAAAACATGGTTGGACACAGTATGACAGAGAGATAATAAAACATGGTTGGACACAGTATGACAGAGAGATAGTAAAACATGGTTGGACACAGTATGGCAGAGAGATAATAAAACATGGTTGGACACAGTATGACAGAGAGATAATAAAACATGGTTGGACACAGTATGACAGAGAGATAATAAAACACGGTTGTACACAGTATGACAGAGAGATAATAAAACATGGTTGGACACAGTATGACAGAGAGATAATAAAACATGGTTGAACACAGTATGGCAGAGAGATAATAAAACATGGTTGGACACAGTATGACAGAGAGATAATAAAACACGGTTGTACACAGTATGACAGAGAGATAATAAAACATGGTTGGACACAGTATGACAGAGAGATAATAAAACATGGTTGGACACAGTATGACAGAGAGATAATAAAACATGGTTGAACACAGTATGACAGAGAGATAATAAAACATGGTTGGACACAGTATGACAGAGAGATAATAAAACATGGTTGGACACAGTATGACAAAGAGATAATAAAACACGGTTGTACACAGTATGACAGAGAGATAATAAAACACGGTTGGACACAGTATGACAGAGAGATAATAAAACATGGTTGGACACAGTATGACAGAGAGATAATAAAACATGGTTGGACACAGTATGACAGAGAGATAATAAAACATGATTGGACACAGTATGACAGAGAGATAATAAAACATGGTTGGACACAGTATGACAGAGAGATAATAAAACATGGTTGAACACAGTATGACAGAGAGATAATAAAACATGGTTGGACACAGTATGACAGAGAGATAATAAAACATGGTTGGACACAGTATGACAGAGAGATAATAAAACATGATTGGACACAGTATGACAGAGAGATAATAAAACATGGTTGGACACAGTATGACAGAGAGATAATACATCATGGTTGAACACAGTATGACAGAGAGATAATAAAACATGGTTGGACACAGTATGGCAGAGAGATAATAAAACATGGTTGGACACAGTATGGCAGAGAGATAATAAAACATGGTTGGACACAGTATGACAGAGATAATAAAACATGGTTGTACCCAGTATGGCAGAGAGATAATAAAACATGGTTGGACACAGTATGGCAGAGAGATAATAAAACATGGTTGGACACAGTATGACAGAGAGATAATAAAACATGGTTGGACACAGTATGACAGAGAGATAATAAAACATGGTTGGACACAGTAGGACAGAGAGATAATAAAACATGATTGGACACAGTATGACAGAGAGATAATAAAACATGGTTGGACACAGTATGACAGAGAGATAATACATCATGGTTGAACACAGTATGACAGAGAGATATTAAAACATGGTTGAACACAGTATGACAGAGAGATAGTAAAACATGGTTGGACACAGTATGACAGAGAGATAATAAAACATGGTTGGACACAGTATGACAGAGAGATAATAAAACATGGTTGGACACAGTATGACAGAGAGATAATAAAACATGGTTGGACACAGTATGACAGAGAGATAATAAAACATGGTTGGACACAGTATGACAGAGAGATAATAAAACATGGTTAGACACAGTATGACAGAGATAATAAAACATGGTTGGACACAGTATGACAGAGAGATAATAAAACATGTTTGGACACAGTATGACAGAGAGATAATAAAACATGGTTGGACACAGTATGACAGAGAGATAATAAAACATGGTTGGACACAGTATGACAGAGAGATAATAAAACATGGTTGGACACAGTATGACAGAGATAATAAAACACGGTTGAACACAGTATGACAGAGATATTAAAACATGGTTGGACACAGTATGACAGAGATATTAAAACATGGTTGAACAGTGTGTGAAAGATAGATAATAAAACATGGTTGGACACAGTATGACAGAGAGATAATAAAACATGGTTGGACACAGTATGACAGAGAGATAATAAAACATGGTTGGACACAGTATGACAGAGAGATAATAAAACATGGTTGGACACAGTATGACAGAGAGATAATAAAACACGGTTGAACACAATATGACAGAGATAATAAAACACGGTTGAACACAGTATGACAGAGAGATAATAAAACACGGTTGGACACAGTATGACAGAGAGATAATAAAACACGGTTGTACACAGTATGACAGAGAGATAATAAAACACGGTTGTACACAGTATGACAGAGAGATAATAAAACACGGTTGTACACAGTATGACAGAGAGATAATAAAACAACTATATAAAAACAAAGAAAAACATCTATTACATCACAGGCGACATTCACATGGGCACAGAAGACATCAAACAGTTTTTAACTTTCCTTTTAAAGCTGCCCAGAGAGGACGTTGTTTATGTGGGTAGAGGCAGCTCATTCCACTCTGAGGCTCCAGTATACGTGATAATACCTTTCCCAGCATTACTCCTGAACCTGTATAAGCACACATTAGCAACACCTGATCTGGTGCTGTGGTTGTGTGCATCCCTAACAAGGGGAAAGTAACCAGTCAGACATCTGGGCAGAACCATAAATACTCTTGTAAACCAAACCCATTCTAATGTGGGACACCCTAATTAAACCAGACCCTGTCTAAATCTGGGACGCCCTGATTAAACCAGACCCAGTCTAAATCTGGGACACCCTAATTAAACCAGACCCAGTCTAATCTGGGACACCCTGATTAAACCAGACCCAGTCTAATCTGGGACACCCTGATTAAACCAGACCCAGTCTAATCTGGGACACCCTGATTAAACCAGACCCAGTCTAAATCTGGGACACCCTAATTAAACCAGGCCCAGTGTAATCTGGGACACCCTAACTAAACCAGACCCAGTCTAAATCTGGGACACCCTGATTAAACCAGACCCAGTCTAAATCTGGGACACCCTAATTAAACCAGACCCAGTCTAATCTGGGACACCCTGATTAAACCAGACCCAGTCTAATCTGGGACACCCTGATTAAACCAGACCCAGTCTAATCTGGGACACCCTGATTAAACCAGACCCAGTCTAAATCTGGGACACCCTAATTAAACCAGACCCAGTGTAATCTGGGACACCCTAACTAAACCAGATCCAGTCTAAATCTGGGACACCCTAATTAAACCAGACCCAGTCTAAATCTGGGACACCCTAATTAAACCAGACCCAGTCTAATCTGGGACACCCTAATTAAACCAGACCCAGTGTAATCAGGGACACCCTAACTAAACCAGACCCAGTCTAAATCTGGGACACCCTAATTAAACCAGACCCAGTCTAATCTGGGACACCTTAATTAAACCAGACCCAGTCTAATCTGGGACACCCTAATTTAACCAGACCCAGTCTAATCTGGGACACCCTAATTTAACCAGACCCAGTCTAATCTGGGACACCCTGATTAAACCAGTCCCAGTCTAATCTGGGACACCCTAATTAAACCAGACCCAGTCTAATCTGGGACACACTAGCCTCAACGGGCAGCCGGTTGATTTCCTGAAAGCAGCTCCTGCCTATGTGAGTATGTGGAATCACCTTCAATGCTACCCTGATCAGTTTATTCTGGGCTCTCTGGAGCTTCCCCTTCAGAAGCTTAGAGTAGAGGAAGAGCCATCAGCTGGGCTATCTGGACCAAATAGCATTCTGTATGTGTGGATACATTTATGCAAGAAAAGGGGATATAGTTGAGACTATCAACGTTTCAGCTCAGAGGCCTCTGCTAGTTTTTCCTATAGTATGTAGCCTTAAGGGATGTATTTAACGATGTAGAGCTGATTCACATTATTTCATTACATTTAAGCAGCCTTTCTGCACAAGGTAATCCCCTGAAGTGTGAACCTCAAGGCACTTCTCTTTGATTGAGTGAATCCTCTTCAACCAGGCTTTGACACAGATCAGCTATTCACACAGCGATGAGTAGCAGTGAGCCACAGTTCAACATCTAGTTTTGGTTTACATTTGGTTGAGTTGTCAACTAACGTGAATTCAACGTGAAATCAACAAAACATTTCACCATGTCATTGGATTTAGATTAAAAGTTGGGTGAAAAATAATACGAAATGCCCTTACGTTGATGACGTTTTGCAAATCCAATGAGTTTTCCCTGTTGATTCAGCATCGCCACATAATTTTTTTTTTTGGGGGGGGTTGAAATGACGTGGAAACAACGTTGATTCAATCAGTTGTTGCCCGGTGTCACTAAGCAACCCCGCACCCCAAATGGCACCCTAGTGCCATTGTAGTGCATTACTTTTTTGACCAGGGCCCATCAAAAGTAGCGCACTACACAGAGAACAGGGTGCTGTCTGTTACCTCCCTCCCATCCTCTTGTAACATCATCATGAAGAGTCTGTGAGCGTACAGTGTAGGATAACTTGAGTGGGCCAGAAGACGGCATTTAAATACAGATGCAGTTATCCTATGTGATTCATTTCACTCTGTACTGCCTTGCAGAATGGAGAGAGTATAAACAAAGCAATAGTGAAAAGAGCAATTCTGAATGTATCGCTTCCCTCTCAGGTATCAGGTGCTGTCTGTGTCTGAAAATGGAACCCCATTCCTTACATATTAAACTTAGATTTCGATGAGATGGAGACGTGAATCCAACATGTCAATTCTTACCTTGTAGACAAACTGGAATTTATTGACAACCAAACATAATTCAATATCACTTTTTGTAATAAAGTAAATAGCCTGTTAACTTGTCGACAAGTTAACAGTTAAACTGCGTTACAGTGCTTGAGGTGTGCCTACAGACCCGGGTTCAATCCCAAGCTGTGACCGGGAGTCCCATGGGGCAGAGCACAATTGGCCGATGGTTAGGGGAGGGTTTGGGGCGGCTCATCGTGCTCTAGCGACTCCTTGTGGCGGGCTGGGCTCCTGCAGGCTGACGTAGGTCGTCAGTTGAACGGTGTTTCCTCCAACACATTGGTTCAGCGGTCGGGTGATAAGAAGCGCGGTTTGGTGGGTCATGTTTCGGAGGACGCGTGACTCGACCTTTGCAGCAATGAGACAAGATTGTAATTGGAAATCACAAAGAAAAAGTATGAAAAAGTATGAAAATGTACGCACTTACTAACTGTAAGTCGCTCTGGATAAGAGCGTCTGCTAAATGACTAAAATGTAAATGTAAAAAAAGGGGGTAAAAAAATTCAATACAAATTCAAAAACAGGATTAAGGCTATTCAGATGCATCTATCCAAGCATTAGATATCAATATGTTGATATTTGGTTGCTTTGTCAACCGAACATAATTCAATAATATTTTTGTATTACAGTAAATAGTCTAAAGTTAAGGCTATCTTACAATCTAATGTAATTTATTTAGTAACACATCCCTGGCCACATTTTGAGGTTAGCCTAATGTAACTATAAATGTCGTCTTATGGAATCATAGAAAGCCTGCATGTTCAAGATAGCATGCAAAGGTCCCAGGTCTGTGGAGATCTTCACAACTGCTATAATAATCTGTCAGAATCTCCAACAGCATTGATCATTTGTCCCATGTACTTTTAATGTAATGTCAGTTGCAATAAGGGTCATTTGGTTGTGCTATTAGATGAAGCACAGTGATAACACATTAAGTTATTGACTATATTTGTTGTGCTTTTAAATGGTTGAAAGTGCAGTGATAACACATTTAAGATGTCAGCTAAACCAAATCAGACATTGTTTTTCCATTGGAATATGGTTGTGCTTTTAGACGGTTAAAAGCGTTGTTATAACACTTTGGGAATTCAACAAACTTCTGGCTGAGTTTTTCAGTGGGTGAATAAACGTTGAAATCTCATTGATCAACTTCTCAACCAAATATGACCCAACTTTCCACGTTGAAATGACGTGGTGTGCCCAGTGGGATCCCTCTGGTGGCCGAGATGACCTTTTTAAGAAATGCCATTGGTTCGCGGAGAAAAAATTTGAGCTCTTTACTAAGCTGATGAAGAATTTGTTACGGGAAATCAACACTGCCACCTGGTGAGGTTAAAATATGGCTAATGTGTGCCAGGTTATCTGATGGGATCAGCTACAATGTAGCGTTCTATCACGTAACACTACGGCAACGATTGTATTTGGCTGATGCTTAAACTTAACCTTGAACTTAACCTTGAACTTAACCTTGAACTTAACCTTGAACTTGGCCCCCCCAGGGAGATTTTGGAGTTACAGGTATTTTGAAGCCCTACTTTCTGTTGTATGTAGTACTCTAGACAGTCTAGGTAGATACCCTTGTGAATCGAACGTGCGTTTTTTATTCTCAATATGTTGAAATGTGTCTAATTCTCAGCGTTACAGCACTGCAAGCCTGTTGCTAATTGTAATCCACTGGTAATCCCCTTTGTAGCTGTATCACTGAGCCACACACCATGTTTACATTATTGAAAGGAAAAATAAATTTAAAAAAAATATGGCCCAAATGACACCCTATTTTCAATATAGTGCACTGCTTTTGATCAGAGTCTCACGGGCCCTCCTATTGGCCCTGGTCAAATGTAGTGTGCGTTAAAGGGAATAGGGTGCCATTTGGGATGCGTTCTAATAGTATGTAAATGTACAGTAAAGCTAAGAAAAGCCTGATCAGTAACATGCTGCCCTTCAGCTCTTTCAAATCAAAAAATCTAATTGCATTCGTCACATGCACAGTTTACAGCATGTATAAAAGGTGCAGTGAAATGCTTGTCTTTAATGACATGCTCACGAGAATCTAATCCTCAGTGTGACCAAAGAGATTTACATGAAAAATACACTTCTATTGGAATTAACACAGTGGTTTTACAGTGAGAGAGTTCTGCTGTAATGATATAGAGTTAGTGACAGCAGGGACAGGCGTTAGTGACAGGAGGGACAGGAGTTAGTGACAGGAGGGACAGGAGTTAGTGACAGCAGAGACAGGAGTTAGTGACAGCAGAGACAGGAGTTAGTGACAGGAGGGACAGGAGTTAGTGACAGCAGGGACACAGCAGGGACAGCAGTTAGTGACAGCAGGGACATAAGTTAGTGACAGGAGGGACAGGAGTTAGTGACAGCAGGGACACAGCAGGGACAGCAGTTAGTGACAGCAGGGACAGAAGTTAGTGACAGGAGGGACAGGAGTTAGTGACAGCAGAGACAGGAGTTAGTGACAGCAGGGACAGGAGTTAGTGACAGCAGGGACAGCAGTTAGTGACAGCAGGGACACAGCAGGGACAGCAATTAGTGACAGCAGGGACAGCAGTTAGTGACAGCAGGGACAGCAGTTAGTGACAGCAGGGACAGCAGTTAGTGACAGGAGTTAGCAGAGACAGCAGTTAGTGACAGCAGGGACACAGCAGGGACAGCAATTAGTGACAGCAGGGACAGCAGTTAGTGACAGCAGGGACAGCAGTTAGTGACAGCAGGGACAGCAGTTAGTGACAGGAGTTAGCAGAGACAGCAGTTAGTGACAGCAGGAACACAGCAGGGACAGCAATTAGTGACAGCAGGGACAGCAGTTAGTGACAGCAGGGACAGCAGTTAGTGACAGCAGAGAAAGGAGTTAGTGACAGCAGGGACTTCAGTTAGTGACAGCAGAGACATCAGTTAGTGACAGCAGGGACAGGACTTTGTGACAGCAGGGACAGCAGTTAGTGACAGCAGGGACAGCAGTTAGTGACAGCAGGGACAGCAGTTAGTGACAGCAGGGACATCAGTTAGTGACAGCAGAGAAAGGAGTTAGTGACAGCAGGGACATCAGTTAGTGACAGCAGGGACATCAGTTAGTGACAGCAGGGACAGGACTTTGTGACAGCAGGGACAGCAGTTAGTGACAGCAGGGACAGCAGTTAGTGACAGCAGGGACAGCAGTTAGTGACAGCAGGGACAGCAGTTAGTGACAGCAGGGACAGCAGTTAGTGACAGCAGGGACAGCAGTTAGTGACAGCAGGGACAGCAGTTAGTGACAGCAGAGAAAGGAGTTAGTGACAGCAGGGACATCAGTTAGTGACAGCAGGGACATCAGTTAGTGACAGCAGGGACAGGACTTTGTGACAGCAGGGACAGCAGTTAGTGACAGCAGGGACAGCAGTTAGTGACAGCAGAGACAGCAGTTAGTGACAGCAGGGACACAGCAGGGACAGCAGTTAGTGACAGCAGGGACAGCAGTTAGTGACAGCAGAGACAGCAGTTAGTGACAGCAGGGACAGCAGTTAGTGACAGCAGGGACAGCAGTTAGTGACAGCAAGGAGAGCAGTTAGTGACAGCAGGGACAGGCGTTAGTGACAGCAGAGACAGGAGTTAGTGACAGCAGAGACAGGAGTTAGTGACAGCAGAGACAGCAGTTAGTGACAGCAGTTAGTGACAGCAGTTAGTGACAGCAGTTAGTGACAGCAGGGACACAGCAGGGACAGCAGTTAGTGACAGCAGGGACAGCAGTTAGTGACAGCAGGGACAGGAGACAGTAACAGCAGGGACAGCAGTTAGTGACAGCAGGGACAGCAGTTAGTGACAGCAGGGACAGCAGTTAGTGACAGCAGGGACAGCAGTTAGTGACAGCAGAGACAGCAGTTAGTGACAGCAGGTACAGCAGTAAGTGACAGCAAGGAGGTTTTAAGAAAAATAGGAAAATATTTACTAAATAGACAAAAGTAAAAAAAAAAAAATGGTCACAATAAAATAACAATACTGAGGCTATATACAGGGGGTACCGGTACCAAGTCAATGTGCGGGGGCACCGGTTAGTCGACGTAATTGAGGTAATATGTAGATGTAGGTAGGGGTAAAGTGACAATGCATAGATAATTAACAGAGAGTAGCAGCAGCGTAAATAGTCTGGGTAGCCATGATTAGCTGTTCAGTAGTCTTAAGGCTTGGGGTTAGAAGCTGTTAAGAAGCCTTTTGGACCTGGACTTGGCACTCCGGTACCGCTTGCCGTGCGGTAGCAGAGAAAACAGTCTATGACTAGGGTGGATTGAGTCTTTGGCTATTTTTAGGGCCTTCCTCTGACACCGCCTGGTACAAAGGTCCTGAATGGCAGGAAGCTTGGCCCCAGTGATGTACAGGGCCGAACGCACTACCCTCTGTAGTGCCTTGCGGTCGGAGGCCAAGCAGTTGCCAATCCAGGCAGTGATGCAACCAGTCAGGATGCTCTTGATTGTGCAGCTGTATAACTTCTTGATGATCTGAGGACTCATGCCAAATCTTTTCAGTCTCCTGAGGGGGAATAGGCGTTGTCGTGCCCTCTTCACAACTGTCTTGGTGTGTTTGGACCATGATAGTTTGTTGGTGATGTGGACACCCGTATTGAGGATCAGCGTGGCAGATGTGTTGTTGCCTACCCTTACCACCTGGGGGCGGCCCGTCAGGAAGTCCAGGATCCAGTTGCAGAGGGAGGTGTTTAGTCCCAGGGTCATTAGCTTAGTGATGATCTTTGAGGGCACTATGGTGTTGAACGCTGAGCTGTAGTCAATGAACAGCATTCTCACGTAGGTGTTCCTTTGCTCAGGTGGGAAAGGGCAGTGTGGAGTGCAATAGAGATTGCGTCATCTGTGGATCTGTTGGGGCGGTATGCAAATTGGAGTGGGTCTAGGTTTTCTGGGATGATGGTGTTGATGTGAGCCGTGACCAGCCTTTCAAAGCACTTCATGGCTACATACGTGAGTGCTATGGGTCGGTAGTCATTTAGGCAGGTTACCTTGGTGTTCTTAGGCACAGGGACTATGGTGGTCTGCTTGAAACATGTAGATATTACAGACTTGGTCAGGCACAGGTTGAAAATGTCAGTGAAGACACTTGCCAGTTGATAATGGCATGTTTTGAGTACACATCCTGGTAATCCGTTTGGCCCTGCGGCCTTGTGAATGTTAACCTGTTTAAAGGTCTTACTCACGTCGCCTACTGAGAGCGTGATCACACAGTCGTCCGGAACATCTGGTGCTCTCATGCATGCTTCAGTGTTGCTTGCCTCGAAGCACGCATAGAAGTCATTTAGCTCGTCTGATAGGCTCGTGTCAATGGGCAGCTCGCTGCTGTGCTTCCCTTTGTAGTCTGTAATAGTTTGCAAGCCCTGCCACATCCGACGAGCATCAGAGCCGGTGTAATAGGATTCAATCTTAGTCCTGTATTGACTCTTTGCCTGTTTGATGGTTCGTCGGAGGGCATAGTGGGATTTCTTATAAGCGTCTGGGTTAGAGTCCCGCTCCTTGAAAAGCGGCAGCTCTACCCTTTAGCTCAGTGCAGATGTTGCCTGTAAAACATGTCTCTTGGTTGGGGTATGTACGTACGGTCACTGTGGGGACGACGTCATCCATGCACTTACTGATGAAGCTGGCGACTGATGTGGTGTACTCCTCAATGCCATCGGATGAATCATATCAAATCAAATCAAACGTTATTTGTCACATACACGTGTTTAGCAGATGTTGTAGCGGGTGCAGCGAAATGCTTGTGCTTCTAGCTCCGACAGTGCAGTAATATCTAACAACTCCGACAGCCTCTTTGTTTACATCCGGAACATGTATATGGTGCCATTTGCGACTCAGATCCCCCTCACTCAGTGTATATATATATATACTTAGAACAGCCCTGCCTGCCTCTTTGAGTGTTTGACAGTTAATGCACTCTGCCTCTCCTCAGTCACTTGGTATGGAAATACACTACATGACCAATGGAAATATGTTTATCTCCGTACCCATTGCGGTGTGTCTGTGCTTATGTGTGTGTGCGTGCGTGTATAAACCAAGAGGCTGGTCGTTTAGCCCAGTGTTTCCCAATGCTGGTCCAAAACCTGGATGGTTCTTTGATTTGTTCTAAGGTTTATATGCTGGGAAGGAACACAGTTAGTCTGCTACTAGGAGGGAGAGAGAGCGAGAGCGAGAGAGAAATTATGATGTTGGTTGTATGGAAATTACGATGTTGAATTTCTCTTCCTCATTGCCAGAGGGGACTCTGTAGTCAACAAAGTACTCAATATGCAAAGCACCACATGGGAATATGTCAAATATAAAATATGTTTTTATATTAGTAATTTCAGAGTCATAGCGGCGAGGATATGGAAAGTGTGTTAAAGTGACTACTGGGCACAGCATGGATAATATAACTTCCATAGCACTGACCTGCCTGATACACTCCCAAACACACACACACAGAAACAGGATCCGTCCGGTCACGACGAGCAGAACTAACAACAGTATTAGCTGCCTTGGTGAGCCTCCATTTTCTGTAATGACACTGATATTTATCCAACCTTTTAGGAGCCATCTATCAGGAAGCACTTTAAACCTCACACCGGATACGTCCCAAATGGCACTGGCTTAGTGACAGTGGCCGTAGCTCCATTCTGAGTGCATATGTGAGTCCCAAATGGAGTCCCTATTCCCCATTTAGTGCACTACTTTTGAACCATTGCCCACACGACTCATTTAGGACACAAGTGGCTTTTAGCGCCATTTGACATTTGGGATGTGGTCTGTATGGGGGAACAATAAGACTGATGAATCCTGACTCTAGTCAGGGCTCAGCAACCATGCTAATATTACATATCGGTATTAAAAACCTTAGATTAAACCTCAGATGAATAGGTGGAGCTGCAGCACCCTGAAATGGTATTCAGGCCGCGTCCCAAATAGCACCCTATTCTCTATATAGTGCACTTCTTTTGACCAGGGCCCATAGTGAATAGGGGGCCATTTTGGGAGGTATCCCATGACACCAAAACTGATTGATCCTATAGTCTAAAGTATATGCTTGCTTTACACAGTACTGTGAATTTTTACAGAATATAAGATGATTGATGGTTGAAATGATTGTTGTGTACTGTAAATGTTGACATTTTCATGGAGGGTTATTCGCGGATAAAGGGCGGGCAAGCCTTTGAACTCACCTATAGCAAACCAAACAGCTACAGTAGTTTTTCATCCAAGTGCTTGTCAAATACAGTACCTGTTAACATCATACATCAACTTAATGATAGCTTTTTTTAAACAAGTGGCTATAAATACACCTGCAATCATAACATAAACAACTATCAATAATGCTAACAGTTATAGACAAACAAATCCACAAGCTTCCCTTTGCCTTGATATGCCTTTGTTATACAGCGTAATCCCAAATTAAATGATATACCTCATCTGATAAGTTTTTTTTTTTTTTTTTTTTTTACGTCATTTAGCAGACGCTCTTATCCAGAGCGACTTACAGTTAGTGCATACATTTTTTATATATATATTTTTTAATACTGGCCCCCCGTGGTAATCGAACCCACAACCCTGGCGTTGCAAACACCATGCTCTAACAACTGCGCTACCTCCCTGCCGGCCATTCCCTCCCCTACCCTAGACGACGCTGGGCCAATTGTGCGCCGCCCCATTGGTCTCCCGGTTGCGGCCGGCTACGACAGAGCCTGGATTCAAACCAGGATCTCTAGTGGCACAGCTAGCACTGCGATGCAGTGCCTTAGACCACTGCGCCACTCGGGAGTGCCCAGCAGTTTCAATTCCATCCCTCTCTTTTTACCCAAGAGGAATGTTCTCTTGTCCTAGCATCAACATGGAGGGGAGGAGGTCATATTCACGCCATCTTTTAGATATAGCTAGATAGCTATATGATAACACAAAGAGCTAGTTAGCGAACCACTGGCTGCGTTATATGACAACAACACAACAGAAAGGCTAAAATATATAAGGTGCTAGTTATCGCAGGAGCAAATGTAATTATTTTTTTGCAAATGAGTCCAAATTACATGTTTTGCATTCGGCTTAGTCAGGTTCCTTCTTACAACACAACGGAAGGGATTTTTATCCCAAACACACAGTGATGAGTGGACAGTTCTATTCAACATTATGATGATGGACAGTTATATTCAACATGATGATGGACAGTTATATTCACCATGACGATGGACAGTTCTATTCAACATGATGATGGACAGTTCTATACACCATGACGATGGACAGTTCTATTCAACATGATGATGGACAGTTATATTCACCATGACGATGGACAGTTCTATTCAACATGATGATGGACAGTTCTATTCACCATGACGATGGACAGTTCCATACAACATGATGATGAACAGTTATATTCACCATGACGATGGACAGTTATATTCACCATGACGATGGACAGTTCTATTCACCATGACGATGGACAGTTCTATGCACCATGACGATGGACAGTTATATTCACCATGACGATGGACAGTTCTATTCAACATGATGATGGACAGTTCTATACACCATGACGATGGACAGTTCTATTCAACATGATGATGGACAGTTATATTCACCATGACGATGGACAGTTATATTCACCATGACGATGGACAGTTCTCTTCACCATGACGATGGACAGTTCTATGCACCATGACGATGGACAGTTCTATACAACCGGGTGTAGATCTAATAGCTGCTACATGCAGCTGAACCGTGTTCTTTATGTTTGAACATCTGGACAGAAAGTGATCGTGTCCCTGTAAAGACGTTGACGTTTCTCATCATACAGTTGGTCATCATGACCAGGGAAAAACAACAGGGAACGAGTCCCAAACGCCACCGTATTCCATTCCCCAAGTTTCTCTATGGGCCCTGGTGAATAGTAGTCAATAGTATTGCACTTCATAGGGAATATGGTGCAATTTGGGATGCAGACAAGGAATAAGAATGCACGTTCTCATTCATAAATAAACCTGCCCTAGCCTGATGGGTTTTCCTTGGATTTGTGTTCGCATACAAAGGATGACCATGTCATTTATTTTCATCATGAGCCAAATCTATTGGTTTTCTACCTAAAATTGCCAAGGAAATGTTTTGATCTACACTGAACAGAAATATAAACGCAACATGTAAAGTCTTGGTCCCATGTTTCATGAGCTGAAATAAAAGATAACATACATTTTCCATGCGCACAAAAAGCTTATTTCTCTCCAATGTGTTTACATCCCTGTTAGTGAGCATTTCTCCTTTGCCAAGATAATCCATCCTCCTGACAGCTGTGGAATATCAAGAAGCTGATTAAACAGCATGATCATTACACATGTGCACCTTGTGCTGGGGACAATAAAAAGGCCACTCTAAAATGTGCAGTTTTGTCACACAACACAATGCCACAGATGTCTCAAGTTTTGAAGGAGCGTGCAATTGACATACTGACTGCAGGAATGTCCACCAGAGCTGTTGCCAGATAATTTAATGTTCATTTCTCTACCTTAAGCCGCCTCCAACGTCATTTTAGAGAATTTGTCAGTACGTCCAACCGGCCTCACAACTGCAGACCACGTGTAACCACGCCAGCCCAGGACCTCCACATCCTGCTTCTTCACCTGCGGGATTTAAGTATTTATGTCTGTAATGAAGCCATTTTGTGGGGAAAAACGAATTCTGATTGTCTGGGTCTGGCTCCCAAGTGGGTGGTCCTATGCCCTCCCAGGCCCACCCATGGCTACACCAGTGCCCAGCAGTAGAGGCACTCCCCAACACTCCCCATTGGGTGGGCCTGGCTCCCAAGTGGGTGGGCCTATGCCCTCCCAGGCACACCCATGGCTGCACCCATGCCCAGACATGTGAAATCCATAGATTAGGGCCTAATACATTTATTTCAATTGACTGATTTCCTTATATGAACTGTAATTCAGTAAAATCGTTGAAATAGTTGCATGTTGCATTTTAATAAACACAAGAGACCAGCAAAAAAGTGTGGTGGCAGTAGCAGGAACAGCAGCATCTAGTGGTCAAAACCTGGTACTTTCACACTGCTTTATGGTAAATAATACAAGTGACTTCAATGACTAATTTTTCTTAACAGGGGGGGAAAAACATCACCAGATTCACACGGAATACATTACAAAGTATGGAGAAGCAATACACCAAGCCGTAGCTTCATACTACTTGTCAAACATAGAGAACTGATACTGTATACTGGTTGTTGTGGTTGGATTAGCATGGGGTGTGGGGGGTCCATGGGTGGCTTTTGACACTTTTTTGAGGATTCCTCATGTCTTATTCATTGGTAAGAAGAAGTTTGGTCCAAATCGGATGTTGAGTACTATATTTATTTAATATTATCTGAATCCTATAAATTAAAATGGCCAATTTGGGTGCAATCAATTTGCTTAATTTCTCAGAGATTTTAACAAAATAATGTTTCAGGAATGCTAACCGTATATGTTACTAACTTCAGAAACAGTCTGTGGTGGTGTCATGGCTTGTTACTAACTACAGAAACAATCTGAGGTGGTGGGTGTCATGGCTGAAATGACATGGAACCTCAAACCAGAGACCTATCAAATATAGTGCACTAGGGAATAGGGTGTAATTTGGGACACATCCCCTACTCTCTGGGGGCTTGGTCTTACTCCTGTGTTTATCTCTGAGCATCTAGGAGCTATTGTAATGGGTATCAATCCTGGGTTCAAATACTATTCAAAATGATTTTAAATAATTGTATCTGGGTTTGATTGAGCTTGCCTGGCACAATGGAACCAATAGAGTAGTGCCAACCCCACCAATCTGGCACTCCAGACAGACTAGCACAAACGCTGAAAGTGTTTGAAAGGTTTTGAATTGTGACCACTACAGTACATAAACCAGCACTTGCCTCTCGCTGGGAGACACACCAGGCTACTCTACTCAGAGAGAGGCAGTCAGCATCCAGCCAGCCAACCAGCCTAACCACTAAATAGGTAAGTAGGCATAAGTCCCTCTCTAGCTGTGGCTTTTTCAGCTTTCTCTTACTTTCCTATGTATTGGTAACAGAAACTGGGTTGTGGGAAATAGGGTTTTGATTTCATAAAAACAACCATAAAAGAACAACCATAAAAGGCATTTCATTTTTATGTTTATTGTCCAACAAATGTTTAAAGGCCCTGATTGTTTAATTCTAACATTAGATTATTTAAATATGTAAAACAAATCTCCAAACGTATTTTTATTTTATTTTATAGTGCTATATAATGCTCCAGGGTTAATTTCATTAGCATTTCGGCATGTTTTTCTAGATTCAGAACATAAAACAACAATTCTAAAGCAAACATTATCGCTTAGGTTTAGCACAGCATACTGCACGTTGCAGAACAGTGATAAAACAAAACAGATCTTAAGGGGGTTAGCCTTGATGGAGTTGACAACAAATACGATCCCACTTTATTTGGATAGTCCGGGATTTCCATCTGTAGATGCTCAACAGATGGTCATACTATCAACAAACTATCTGTTGATAAGCAACTGCTTGCTAAGGTTACGGTTAGGGTTAGGGTTAGGTTTATAGCCAGGGTTAGGGTTAGTAGATAGATGGTTGAAATGTTACTGATAGTCTGTAGGTAGTCTGTAGAGCATCTACAGATGGACTATACAAATAAAGTGTTAACACAAATACTCAAAACAGACAGTTCAATACAAACATTTGTAATAAATAGAAAATGATTAATTTGAAAACCCCAAATAAAACTATCAGATCCTTCAGCACTCTGATGGAGTTGACGTTAGGCAAAAAATCTGATGGAGTTCATGTTTTACTGAGTTGACAAAAATATAATTTTTTTCTTCTTTATTCAAGTGCTATACAAAGTAGCAATCTAGCTTTTCCTCAGTTGCCTTAAATCATTCATTGTTAATATAGGATTTTACAGAAATCGAACTGACCAAATTCCGCACACATTTTTTAGGAATCCCAGTTATGAGATAAATATTCTTTAAAGTCACAGACGGCTATTGCAAGAAACTACATAAGGTACATTTTCAGTTAATATCCATTATTGGCAGTTTTTAGAATTTTAAAAACTTTTTTTGAGAGTTTGAAATTGGGATCCTTTGCTCCGGACAAGGGCATTTCCAGGCATAGAGCCGAGATGGAAATGAATAATATAGAAAATATTTGGAAAATTCCAAAAGCAAATCTTTCCCGTTATGAAAGTCCCGTAAAAATATTATTATTATTATTATTTATTTTTTTCCCCTTTATTTAACCAGGTAAGCCAGTTGAGAACAAGTTCTCATTTACAACTGTGACCTGGCCAAGATAAAGCAAAGCAGTGCGATAAAAACAACAACACAGAGTTACATATGGGGTAAAACAAAACATTAAAACTATAAACTATAACTATAAACTATAAAAAACAAAGTTTCCCTTCCAGGCAGGATTGTCTTTCAAGATAATTTAATGTTCAACATGATTTACTTTATTGTGTTCACTATATCTTTCTAAGTTGTATGTGCATTTAACATTTCTCATTCATAACACATTCATCATTCTAATTGATCTATTCTAGATTTAAAATCTGTGGTCTGAAAGGCAGAGTGAGTGATGTGCAATTGCATTATATGTTTTATATTACTGTATAATGGGGACCACTCAAGACCACTTAGTATTTTGAAGTCACGAAGCGCAATTATTCCTCTAAAACTTTAGAATTCTGATACCATCGGCTAATTGATCATTACCCCTTTAAGTCAGTCACACACACACACACACACACACACACACACACACACACACACACACACACACACACACACACACACACACACACACACACACACACACACACACACACACACACACACACACACACACAGTATACTATTAAAGCAACAAAATTGCATTGGGGGTGGGGTGGGGTGGGGGGGGGGACGGTCATGTCCTTTGCAGTGATTATGTATACAGTAACTATGTACAATATACATTTATATATCAAGCTACTACTTTTCCATCGCTTGGCAACCATCCACAGTGTTGACTGTGTTCTACGTGGTTTAATGAGACTTCCTGGATTCTTTGTTCCAGCAAACAGCAGAATGATCACCGGGCTAATTAGTGAAACTGATATCTACAGCTACTAGCCTCCCAAGTCTCTCTTGTGCGTCCCAAATGGCACCCTATTCCCTTTATAGTGCACTACTTTAGACCAGGGTCCATAGGGCTCCCATAGGGCTCTGGTTAAAAGTAGTGTGCTATATAGGGAATAGGGTGCCATTTGGGACACAGTTTCTGGCTGTCTGCCACTCTACTGAAAATGACAGGAAGCCTAATAAATTAAACGAAATCTAATGTTATTTGTCACATGCGCCGAATACAACTGGTGTAGACCTTTTCCGTGAAATGCTTGCTTACGAGCCCTTCCCAACGATGCAGAGTTTAAAATGATAATAAAAATGTGTAACATGATGAACAAATTAAAAATACACAAGAATGGAGCTACTATATTCAGGGAGTTCCAGACCAATGTTCAGAGTGCCTTCAGAGAGTATTCACACACCTTGACTTTTTTCCAATTTAGTTGTGTTACAGTGTGAATTTATCATTGATTAGATTGCCATTTAGTTGTGTTACAGTGTGAATTTATCATTGATTAGATTGCCATTTAGTTGTGTTACAGTGTGAATTTATCATTGATTAGATTGCCATTTTGTTGTGTTACAGTGTGAATTTATCATTGATTAGATTGCCATTTAGTTGTGTTACAGTGTGAATTTATCATTGATTAGATTGCAATTGTTTTGTCACAATACCCCACAATGTTAAAGTTGAATTAAGCTTTCAACATTTTTACAAATTAATAACAAATGAAAAGCTGAAATGTCTTGAGTCAATAAGTATTCAACCCCTTTGTTATGGCAAGCCTAAATAAATTCAGGAGTAAAAATGTGCTTAAAACGTCACAGGATAATTTCCATGAACTCAATCTTTGTGCAATAATAGTGTTTAACATGATTTTTTAAATGGCTACCTCATCTCTGTACCCCACACATACAATTATCTGTAAGGTCCCTCCATCAAGCAATGAATTTCAAACACAGATTCAACCACAAAGACCAGGGAGGTTTTCCAATGTCTCGCAAAGAAGGGTATCTATTGATAGATGGGGAAAAATAAAAAAAAGCAGACATTGAATATCCCTTTGAGCATGGTGAAGTTATTAATTACACTTTGGATGGTGTATCAATGCAACCTGTCACTATGAAGATAAAGGTGTCCTTCCTAACTCAGTTGCCGGAGAGGAAAGAAACCGCTCAGGGATTTCACCATGATGCAAATGGTGACTTTAAAACAGTTACATTAAAACAGTTACATAGTTTAATGGCTGTGATAGGAGACAACCGAGGATGGATCAACAACATTGTAGTTACTCCACAATACTAACCTAATTGACAGAGTGAAAAAAAGGAAGCTTGTACAAAATAAAAAAAATCCAAAACATGCATCTTGTTTGCAACAAGGCACTAAAGTAATATTGCAAAAATGTGGCAAAGCAATTAACGTTTTGGCCTGAATACAAAGTGTTATGCTTGAGGCAAATCCAATCCAACACATTGCTGAGTACCACTTTCCATATTTTCAAGCATAGTGGTGGCTGCATCATGTTATGGTTGTAATGGTTGTAATCGTTAAGGACTGGGGAGTTTTTTAGGATCGGAATGGATCGGAAATTTCTAGAAAAAAAGTCTGGTTCATTCTGCTTTCCACCAGACACTGGGCAATGAATTCACCTTTCAGCAGGACAATAATCTAAAACACAAGGCCAAATCTACACTGGAGTTGCTTACCAAGAAGACATTGAATGTTCCTGAGTGGCTTAAATCAGTTTTTACTTAAACCTACTTGACAATCTATGGCAAGACCTGAAAATGGTTGTCTAGCAATGATAAACAACCAATTTGACAGAGCTTGAAGAAGTTTGCAAATAATAATTTGCAAATGTTGCACAATCCAGGTTTGGGAAGCTCTTAGATATTTACCCAGAAAGACTAACAGCTGTAATCGCTGCCAAAGCTGCTTCTACACTCAGGGGTGTGAATACTTATCTAAATCAGATATTTCTGTATTTCATTTTCAATGAATGTGCAAACATTTCTAAAAACATGTTTTCACTTTGTCATTGTGTGGTAAAATCAATTTAAATCCATTTTGAATTCAGGCTGTAACACAACAAAATGTGGAATAAGTCAAGGGGAATGAATACTTTCTGAAGGCACTGTAAAATGTCAGAGTACACTCTTAGTAAAAAGGTTTCCAAAAGGGTTCTGCGGCTGTCCCCATAGGAGAACCCTTTTTGGTTCCAGGTAGAACCCTTTTTGGTTCCAGGTAGAATTAATAATTTTGGGTTCCATGTGGAACCCTCTGTAGAAAGGGTTCTACATGGAATCCAAAATGGTTCTACCTGGAACCAAAAGGGGTTCTTCAAAGGGTTATCCTATGGGGAAGAACCCTTTTTGGTTCTAGATAGCACTTTTTTTTAAACATTAAGTGTACTTCCTGAATTGACTGGAATTGAAATGAAATTTACACCAACCACCATTCCATCCTGTCCTGTTATTTCAGCTCAGAGCAAGGCAGGGGGTAAAAACAGCCACTATAGGTATATATTTTTTCAACAGCTCTGATTGGAGACAATGTAAATAACCAGTAGCCATGTGGTCATTGCTGGAAGGATAGCTGCGACCACACCTACTGAGATAGGCCAAGGACAATATTGATCCCCATTTAGAAAAGTCTCATTGTCTCTCAACGAGAGAGGGACGGAGCTGCAAGAGGCAAAACATTGACTGTGTCCCAAATGACACCCTATTCCTGACATAGTACTCTACTTTTGACCAGGGCCCATAGGGAGAATTTAAACTCAAGTGCATTGATTAATGCATTATGGCTTCACTAGAGAACATGTACACTCCCCCCAGGCTGTCAATACAGCCTTACTGTATGTTTCAAGAATATTATACATACAGTGCATTCTAAAAGTATTCAGACCTCTTGACTTTTCCCACATTTTGTTACGTTACAGCCTTATTCTAAAATTGATTAAATTGTTGTTGTTTTTTCCTCATCAATCTACACACAATACCCCATAATGACGAAGCAAAAACAGGTTTTTAGTCATTTTTGCAAATGTATGAAATAAAAAAAACGGAAATATTACATTTACATAAGTATTCAGACCCTTTACTCAGTACTTTGGCAGCGATTACAGCCTTGAGTCTTCTTGGGTATGATGCTCTGCAGATCCTCACAAGCTCTGTCAGGTTGAATGGAGAGTGTCGCTGCACAGCTATTTTCAGGTCTCTCCAGAGATGTTAGATCGGGTTCATGACCAGGCTCTGGCTGGGCCACTCAAGGACATTCAGAGACTTGTCCCAAAGCCACTCCTGCGTTGAACCAAAGGTGAACCTTTGCCCAGTATGAGGTCCTGAGCGCTCTGGAGCAGGTTTTCATCAATGATCTCTCTGTACTTTGCGCCGTTCATCTTTGCCTCGATCCTGACTAGTCTCCCAGTCCCTGCCACTGAAAAACATCCCCACAGCATGATGCTGCCACCACCATGCTTCACTGTAGGGATGGTGCCAGGTTTCCTCCAAACATGACGCTTGGCATTCAGGCCAAAGAGTTCAATCTTGGTTTCATCAGACCAGAGAATCTTGTTTCTCATGGTCTGAGAGTCCATGTGTCTTTTACTGAGGAGTGGCTTCCGTCTGGCCACTCTACCATAAAGGCCTGATTGGTGAAGTGCTGCAGAGATGGTTGTCCTTCTGGGAGATTCTCCCATCTCCACAGAGGAACTCTGGATCTCTGGTCTGATGAGAGAGGAACTCTTTTGCTCTGACATGCAATGTCAATTGTGGGACCTTATATAGACAGGTGTGTGCTTTTCCAAATCATGTCCAATCAATTGAATTTACCACAGGTGGACTCCAATCAAGTTGTAGAAATATCTTAAGGGTGATCAGTGGAAACAGGATGCACCTGAGCTCAATTGTGAGTCTCATAGCAAAGGGTTTGAATACATTTGCAAACATTTCTAAAAACATGTTCTTGCTTTGTCATTATGGGGTATTGTGCGTAGATTCATGAGGATTTATTTTTAATTTAATCCATTTTAGAATAAGGCTGTAACATAACAAAATGTGGAAAAAGGAAAAGGGGTCAATACTTTCCGAATGCACTGTACATATGGGGGTTATCATCACAGAAACATTTGTGTTGAATTGTCAAGTATTGTGGGATGGTCAAGTAATTTGGGATTGTCATGTTGGATTGTTGAATGTTGAATAGTTGTTTGAGGTGCTTTGTTATTTTACTGTGACACACACACAGTAGTGTTGGATAAAAACAGCAGCCTTCATGAGTAGCTGTTACGAGCGTATTCATTAGTGCACACTGTAGCAAACTGTCAAACAACGTTACGCAAGAGTTTCTACAAGACAAATTCAGCTAGGTTCTTTTCCGATTCGGCACATTTGCTTCCGTTTGGTTCCTTGTGAATACATCCCTGAACTTGTTCAATGATAAACTGTCCTTTACGTTTGTCCATTTCAGTTTTTCTAGATAATATGAACTATACCAGATGTCAAGGATAAGGTAAAGAAGACGTGGATACAGTACCAGTCCAAAGTTTGGACACACCTACTCATTCCAGGGTTTTTCTTTTTTTTTAACTATTTTATACATTGTAGAATAATAGTGAAGACATCAAAACTATGAAATAACACATACGGAATCATGTAGTAACCAAAAAAGTGATAACTTACAGTGGGGAGAACAAGTATTTGATACACTGCCGATTTTGTAGGTTTTCCTACTTACAAAGCATGTAGAGGTCTGTAATTTTTATCATAGGTACACTTCAACTGTGAGAGACGGAATCAAAAAAAAAAATCCAGAAAATCACATTGTATGATTTTAAAGTAATTAATTAGCATTTTATTGCATGACATAAGTATTTGATACATCAGAAAAGCAGAACTTAATATTTGGTACAGAAACCTTTGTTTGCAAATACAGAGATCATACGTTTTCTGTAGGTCTTGACCAGGTTTGCACACACTGCAGCAGGGATTTTGGCCCACTCCTCCATACAGACCATCTCCAGATCCTTCAGGTTTCGGGGCTGTTGCTGGGCAATACGGACTTTCAGCTCTCTCCAAAGATTTTCTATTGGGTTCAGGTCTGGAGACTGGCTAGGCCACTCCAGGACCTTGAGATGCTTCTTACAGAACCACTCCTTACTTGCCCTGGCTGTGTGTTTCGGGTCGTTGAAATGCTGGAAGACCCAGCCACGACCCATCTTCAATGCTCTTACTGAGGGAAGGAGGTTGTTTGCCAAAATCTTGCGATACATGGGCCCATCCATCCTCCCCTCAATACGGTGCAGTCGTCCTGTCCCCTTTGTAGAAAAGCATCCCGAAAGAATGATGTTTCCACCTCCATGCTTCATGGTTGGGATGGTGTTCTTGGGGTTGTACTCATCCTTCTTCTTCCTCCAAACACGGCGAGTGGAGTTTAGACCAAAAAGCTATATTTTTGTCTCATTAGACCACATGACCTTCTCCCATTCCTCCTCTGGATCATCCAGATGGTCATTGGCAAACTTCAGACGGGCCTGGACATGCGCTGGCTTGAGCAGGGGGACCTTGCGTGCGCTGCAGGATTTTAATCCATGACGGCGTAGTGTGTTACTAATGGTTTTCTTTGAGACTGTGGTCCCAGCTCTCTTCAGGTCATTGACCAGGTCCTGCCGTGTAGTTCTGGGCTGATCCCTCACCTTCCTCATGATCATTGATGCCCCACGAGGTGAGATCTTGTATGGAGCCCCAGACCGAGGGTGATTGACCGTCATCTTGAACTTCTTCCATTTTCTAATAATTGTGCCAACAGTTGTTGCCTTCTCACCAAGCTGCTTGCCTATTGTCCTGTAGCCCATCCCAGCCTTGTGTGCAGGTCTACAATTGTATCCCTGATGTCCTTACACAGCTCTCTGGTCTTGGCCATTGTGGAGAGGTTGGAGTCTGTTTGATTGAGTGTGTGGACAGGTGTCTTTTATACAGGTAACAAGTTCAAACAGGTGCAGTTAATACAGGTAATGAGTGGAGAACAGAAGGGCTTCTTAAAGAAAAACTAACAGGTCTTTGAGAGACGGAATTCTTACTGGTTGGTAGGTGATCAAATACTTGTGTCATGCAATGAAATACAAATTAATTACTTAAAAATCATACAATGTGATTTTCTGGATTTTTGTTTTAGATTCCGTCTCTCACAGTTGAAGTGTACCTATGATAAAAATTACAGACCTCTACATGCTTTGTAAGTAGGAAAACCTGCAAAATCGGCAGTGTATCAAATACTTGTTCTCCCCACAGTATATGTTATATTTGATATTCTTCAAAGTAGCCACCCTTTGCCTTGATGACGGCTTTGCACACTCTTGGTAAAAAACACTTGAATGAGTAGGTGTTCTAAAACTTTTGACTGGTACTGTAGTTAATGAACCAGTTAAGGCTAATTTCTGTTTGACATTTCAAAGTGTTTTCTGTTTGTGTCATACAATAAGTTTTGCAGTGATTCCTATGTTGTTGATGTGAAGAATATTTGTTGGTCTGTGGTGTGTAATGACGAGCAACCAGACGCTGCACTTGACACATATATGAAATTGCTTATCCTAGTTACTAATAAGCATGCACCCATTAAGAAAATTAGGAATTGAAATGCTTTATGGTTACATTTTTTACATTTTAGTCATTTAGCAGACGCTCTTATCCAGAGCGACTTACAGGAGCAATTAGGGTTAAGTGCCTTGCTCAAGGGCACATTTACGTCATTTAGCAGACGCTCTTATCCAGAGCGACTACAAGTTGGTGCATTCACCCTATAGCCAGTGGGATAACCACTTTACAATTATACTTTCTTTTGGGGGGGGGGGTAGAAGGATTACTTTATCCTATCCCAGGTGTTCCTTAAAGAGGTGGGGTTTCAAATGTCTCCGGAAGGTGGTGAGTGACTCCGCTGTCCTGGCGTCGTGAGGGAGCTTGTTCCACCATTGGGGTGCCAGAGCAGCGAACAGTTTTGACTGGGCTGAGCGGGAACTATGCTTCCGCAGAGGAAGGGGAGCCAGCAGGCCAGAGGTGGATGAACGCAATGCCCTCGGTTGGGTGTAGGGACTGATCAGAGCCTGAAGGTACGGAGGTGCCGTTCCCCTCACTGCTCCATAGGCAAGCACCATGGTCTTGTAACGGATGCGAGCTTCAACTGGAAGCCAGTGGATGAGGCAAAATAAATGGCAAATAGGTCTGGCTGTACAACCGATTGGCATATTGAGAAATTATGTGACTAAAGTGAATAAAAAGAAGAAGAAACTACACTATGAAACAAAGATAAATGACATAAAGAATGATAGTAAAAAGCTTTGGAGCACCTTAAATGACATTTTGGGAAAAAAGGCAAACTCTGCTCCATCATTACATTTTTAGTCATTTTTTCCTACTGGTCCCCCGTGGGAAACGAACCCACAACCCTGACGTTGCAAACGCCATGCTCTACCAACTGAGCTACACAGGACTACATCATTCATTGAATCAGATGGCTCATTCATCACAAAACCCACTGATATTGCCAACTACTTTAATTATTTTTTCACTGGCAAGATTAGACAAACACTGACACTACACATCCAAGTATATCTGACCAAATTATGAGACACAAGCAACATAATTTTGAATACCATAAATTAAGTCTGGAAGAGGTGAAAAAATGGTTATTGTCAATCAACAATGACAAGCCACCAGGGTCTGACAATTTGGATGGAAAATTACTGAGGATAAAAGCGGACAATATTGACACACCTATTTGCCATATCTTCAATTTAAGCCTACTAGAAAGTGTGTGCCCTCAGGCCTGGAGGGAAGCAAAAGTTATTCCCCTAGCTAAGAATAGTAAAGCCCCCTTAACTGGCACAAATTGCCGACCATTCAGCCTGTTACCAACCCTTAGTAAATCTTTGGAAAAAATTCTGTCTGTGCTATTTCACAGTAAACAAACTGACAACAGACTTTCAGCACGCTTATAGGGAAGGACATTCAACAAGCACAGCACTTACACAAATGACTGATGATTGGCTGAGAGAAATGAATGATAAAAAGATTGTGAGGGCTGTTTTGTTAGACTTCAGTGTGGCTTTTGACATAATTGATCATAGTCTGTTGCTGGAAAAACATATGTGTTATGGCTTTACACCCCCTGCTATAATGTGGATAAAGAGTTACCTGTCTAACAGAATGGAAGCCTCTCCAACAAAATCCAGGTAGAATCAGGAATTCCCCAGGGCAGCTGTCTAGGCCCCTGACTTTTTTCAATCTTTATTAACGACATGCCACTGGCTTTGAGTAAAGCCAGTGTATCTATGTATGCGGATGACTCAACACTATACACATCAGCTACTACAGCAACTGAAATAACTGCAACACTTAACAAAGAGCTGCAGTTAGTTTCAGAATGGGTGGCAAGGAATAAGTTAGTCCTAAATATTTCAAAAACTAAAAGCATTGTATTTGGGACAAATAATTTACTAAACCCTAAACCTCAACTAAATCTTGTAATGAATAATGTGGAAATTGAGCAAGTTGAGGTGACTAAACTGCTTGGAGTAACCCTGGATTGTAAACTGTCATGGTCAAAACATATTGATACAACAGTAGCTAGGATGGGGAGAAGTCTGTCTATAATAAAGCGCTGCTCTGCATTCTTAACAGCACTATCAACAAGGCAGGTCCTACAGGCCCTAGTTTTGTCGCACCTGGACTACTGTTCAGTCGTGTGGTCAGGTGCCACAAAGAGGGACTTGGAAAATTGCAATTGGCTCAGAACAGGGCAGCACAGCTGGCCCTTGGATGTACACAGAGAGCTAACATGAATAATATGCATGTCAATCTCTCCTGGCTCAAAGTGGAGGAGAGATTGACTTCATCACCACTTGTATTTGTGAGAGGTATTGACATGTTGAATGAACCGAGCTGTCTGTTTGGACACCCATGCATACCCCTAAAGACATGCCACCAGAGGTCTCTTCACAGTCCCCAAGTCCAGAACAGACTATGGGAGGCACACAGTACTACATAGAGCCATGACTACATGGAACTCTATTCCACATCAAGTAACTCATGCCAGCAGTAAAATTTGATTTAAAAAACAGATAAAAATGCACCTTATGGAACAGCGGAGACTGTGAAGCAACACAAACATAGACACATGCATAAAAACACACGATAACATACGCACCATACACACGTACAAATGGATTTTGTGTTGTAGATATGTGGTCGTAGAGTAGAGGCCTGAGGGCACATTCTTAATGTGTTGCGAAATCTGTCATGAATGTATTGTAATGTTTTTAAAATGTATAGCTGCCTTAATTTTGCTGGACCTCAGGAAGAGTAGCTGCTGCCTTGGCAGGAACTAATGGGGATCCATAATAAATACAAATACAAATACAAATGTCAGCCAGTTACTTGGTCCTTGGATTCCTCACCTCCCCTCAGCCTAGCTCCCCCCTCTCTCCTTCTCACTTCCACTCACCCTCTCCTCAGCCTCTCTCTCCCCTCTCTCCTCCTCACTTCCACTCACCCTCTCCTCAGCCTCTCTCCCCTCTCTCCTCCTCACCTCCCCTCACCCTCTCCTAGCCTCTCCCCCTCACTCCTCCTCACCTCCCCTCACCCTCTCCTAGCCTCTCCCCCTCACTCCTCCTCACCTCCCCTCACCCTCTCCTCAGCCTCTCTCCTCCCTCTCTCCTCCTCACCCCCCCGTCACCCTCTCCTAGCCTCTCCCCCTCACTCCTCCTCACCTCCCCTCACCCTCTCCTAGCCTCTCTCCCCCTCACTCCTCCTCACCTCCCCTCACCCTCTCCTCCCCTCCTCACCCCTCTTCCCCCCCCCCCTCTCTTCTCCTCACCCTCCTCACTCCAGCACAATTCCGGAGACACAGGGGACATACAGTCACACACAGCAAGCTGCCCCCCAGCTGAGGAAAAACATAATTGCTTTCCTCAACAGACGACCCTCCATGGACCCAGATGCCCTCTGTCTTAAAAGGGAAAGGCACAGCGGTCCTTTCCATTCACCTTCTATAGTGAGACTAACAGGGCTAACTTTCTCCTTCTGACTTAAAGGCACAACGAGGGACAATATGGGACTGGCAACAAAAGCTGTTTCTTTCACAAAAAATACCATGTTTTGTTTGTGAGGGAAATTTGAATTTTTAATAGGGATTAATTTGGAGTCTTTTAAGGTCTGATATGGAGTCTGCTGCAGGGTACTCTTACTGTTATCCTGCATGCACACGCGTGTGTTAATGACGTCATTCTATCCTTCTTCAATTCAGTGATTGGATTGTGCGACCTCATGCAGCTCACCAAGGAAGTGGCACCGCAGAATGGTTCCTATAAGTGTGTGATTGATGATGATGAAACAAGATCTCACCAACTCACTGCAAAAACGGACGTCACGCTGGCGTCCATAAACCTGTTTGAGGTAAGTACAAGTTCCAATGCTTTATTGTGCCTTTAAATGTCAATTTAAAATATGAAATGCATCTTTGGCTTGACAAGGGTTTCAAAAATACAATGACTTGTAGAATTTCCGGTTAGAAAAATCCAGAAATTCCTCCAACCGGGATTTCGGGAAACCTGGGAATTTTGGGAAATTTACCAGAATTGTGCAACCCAATGCTTGATATGGACGCAGTAGTTACAAGCACTGTCCACATAACATCACAATAATATGAAATGATTTGGAATATCTATGTGAGAATGCTGTTCATTGACTACAGCTCAGCGTCAACACCATTGTGGAGCTGGTCGAGAGCTTCAAGTTCCTCGGTGTCCAAATCACTAAAGACTTCAAATTGTCCAGACACACACGACAGCTCCTCTTCCCCCTCAGGAGGTTGAAAAAGTTTGGCATGGGCCCTCAAATGCTGAAGAGGTTCCACAGCTGTACCACTGAGAGCATATTGACTGGCTGCACACACTGCTTGGAATGACAACAGCACCGCCCTCCATCGCATGGCGCTACAGAGGCTTGTGTGGACAGCCCAATACATCTCCGGAGCAGAGCTCCCTGCCATCCAGGACCTCTACACCAGAGCTCCCTGCCATCCAGGACCTCTATATCAGAGCTCCCTGCCATCCAGGACCTCTATATCAGAGCTCCCTGCCATCCAGGACCTCTATATCAGAGCTCCCTTCCATCCAGGACCTCTATATCAGAGCTCCCTGACATCCAGGACCTCTATATCAGAGCTCCCTGCCACCCAGGACCTCTATATCAGAGCTCCCTGCCATCCAGGATCATGTTTACAGACATTTACAGAACAGATATGGTTATCTACAACCCTAACCCCTCCGGTTGAACATAATATGTAATCTACAGCTTAACCCTATCCCCTCTGGTTGAACATAATATGTCATGTGCAGTTTAACCCTATCCCCTCTGGTTGAATATACTACTGCCTATTCAGGAAGTAAACTGAACTTTCCGTTCCAATTCCTGTTTTCCTCAGTGATTCTCTATGAGGGTTTACGATTTGATCTTGGTACATTAGTTAGATGTGACCTCGGTACACATGCAGAAGCACACATAAAATGTGATTTCATACAATACAGTGCATTCGGAAAGTACTCAGACCCATTCACTTTTATATATTTCGTTACATTACAGCCTTATTCTAAAATGGATTACATAGTTTTTTCCCCTCATCAATCTACACACAATACACCATAATGACAAAGCAAAAACAGGTTTTTAGAATTTTTTTGCATATGTATAAAAAATGAAAACAGAAATATCACATTTATGTAAATATTCAGACCATTTACTCAGTACTTTGTTGAAGCACCTTTGGCAGCGATTACAGCCTCAAGTCTTCTTGGGTATGACGCTACAAGCTTGGCACACCTGTATTTGGGGAGTTTCTCCCATTCTTCTCTGCAGATCCTCTCAAACTCTGTCATGTTGGATGGGGAGCATCGCTGCACAACTATTTTCAGGTCTCTCTAGAGATGTTCGATCGGGTACAAGTCCGGGCTCTGGCTGGGCTACTCAAGGACATTCAGAGACTTGTCCCGAAGCCACTCCTGCGTTGTCTTGGCTGTGTTCTTAGGGTCATTGTCCTGTTGGAAGGTGAACCTTCGCCCCAGTCTGAGGTCCTGAGCACTCTGGAGCAGGTTTTCATCAAGGATCTCTGTGTGTACTTTGCTCTGTTCATTTTTCCCTCGATCCTGACTAGTCTCGCAGTCCCTAGCACTGAAAAACATCCCCACAGCATGATGCTTCCACCACCATGCTTCACCGTAGGGATGGTGCCAGGTTTCCTCCATATGTGACGCTTGGCATTCAGGCCAAAGAGTTCAATCTTGGTTTCATCAGACCAGAGAATCTTGTTTCTCATGGTCTGAGAGTCTTTAGGGGCCTTTTAGCAAACTCCAAGCGGGCTGTCATGTGCCTTTTACTGAGGAGTGGCTTCCGTCTGGCCACTCTACCATAAAGGCCTGATTGGTGGAGTGCTGCAGAGATGGTTGTCTTTCTGGAAAGTTCTCCCATCTCCACAGAGGAACTCTGGAGCTCTGTCACAGTGACCATCGGGTTCTTGGTCACCTCCCTGACCAAGGCCCTTCTCCCCGATTGCTCAGTTTGGCCGAACGGCCAGTTCTAGGTATATTCTTGGTGGTTCTAAACTTCTTCCATGTAAGAATGATGGAGGCCACTATGTTCTTGGGGACCTTCAATGCTGCAGAAATGTTTTGGTACCCTTCCCCAGATCTGTGCCTCGACACAATCCTGTCTCGGAGCTCTACGGACAATTCCTTTGACCTCATGGCTTGGATTTGCTCTGACATGCACTGTCAACTGTGGGACCTTATAGACAGGTGTGTGTCTTTCCAAATCATGTCCAATACATTTAATTTACCACAGGTGGACTCCAATCAAGTTGTAGAAACATCTCAAGGATGATCAATGGAAACAGGATGCACCTGAGCTAAATTACAAATCTCATAGCAAAGGGTCTGAATACTTATGTAAATAAGGCATTTCTGTTTTTTCTGTTTAATACATTTGCAAAAATTTGGGGTATTGTGTGTATATTGATGAGGAACATGTTTTATTTAATCCATTTTAGAATAAGGCTGTAACGTAACAAAATTTGGAGAAAGTGAAAGGGGTAAGAATAATTTCCGAATGCACTGTATATACAAAAATGTTTTAATGTACCTGAATTAATTGAATGGAAATTGAATTAACCCCAACCTTCCTTACCTCTGTCCCCGCCCGTCCCTATGTCTAGTGGGCCAGGGGGGGTGATGTGTCCCAGCTGGAGGCGATGGTGAGGAGGAACCCAGCGGTACTGAGGGAACAGGATGACTCTGGTGGCTCTCTGCTCCACCACGCTGCTGGTGCAGGAAACATCCCTGTTATCAGGTTCATCTGCAGCAACACACACAGAGATGGTGAGGCGTCACACACACACACACAGACACAAGCACGCACGCACGCACACACACACACAGACACGTACACGCATACACACACACAGCATCACAGCCAGCCATGGTGAGGCTCCCATCCTACAAGGACAAGAAGGCTGCCAGTATGATGTAGATTAACTTTAGTGAAATTGTTCCTTTTAATTTATTTTAGAAAATATATTCTCATGTTTCCTCATCTTAATATATGTTTGTATGTGTGTGTGTGTGTGTGCGCACACGCTTGAGTGTGTGTGTGTGTGTGTATGTGTATGTGATTATTTTTTATAATTTTTTATTATATACAGTGGGGAGAACAAGTATTTGATACACTGCCGATTTTGCAGGTTTTCCTACTTACAAAGCATGTAGAGGTCTGTAATTTTTATCATAGGTACACTTCAACTGTGAAAGACAGAATCTAAAAATCCAGAAAATCACATGGTATGATTTTTAAGTAATTAATTTGCATTTTATTGCGTGACATAAGTATTTGATCACCTACCAACCAGTAAGAATTCAGGCTCTCACAGACCTGTTAGTTTTTTTTTTAGAAGCCCTCCTGTTCTCCACTCATTACCTGTATTAACTGCACCTGTTTGAACTCGTTACCTGTATAAAAGACACCTGTCCACACACTCAATCAAACAGACTCCAACCTCTCCACAATGGCCAAGACCAGAGAGCTGTGTAAGGACATCAGGGATAAAATTGTAGACCTGCATAAGGCTGGGATGGGCTACAGGACAATAGGCAAGCAGCTTGGTGAGAAGGCAACAACTGTTGGCGCAATTATTAGAAAATGGAAGAAGTTCAAGATGACGGTCAATCACCCTCGGTCTGGGGCTCCATGCAAGATCTCACCTCGTGGGGCATCAATGATCATGAGGAAGGTGAGGGATCAGCCCAGAACTAAACGTCAGGACCTGGTCAATGACCTGAAGAGAGCTGGGACCACAGTCTCAAAGAAAACCATTAGTAACACACTACGCTGTCATGGATTAAAATCCTGCAGCGCACGCAAGGTCCCCCTGCTCAAGCCAGCGCATGTCCAGGCCTGTCTGAAGTTTATCAATGACCATCTGGATGATCCAGAGGAGGAATGGGAGAAGGTAATGTGGTCTAATGAGACAAAAATAAAGCTTTTTGGTCTAAACTCCACTCGCCGTATTTGGAGGAAGAAGAAGGATGAGTACAACCCCAAGAACACCATCCCAACCGTGAAGCATGGAGGTGGAAACATCATTCTTTGGGGATGCTTTTCTGCAAAGGGGACAGGACGACTGCACCGTATTGAGGGGAGGATGGATGGGGCCATGTATCGTGAGATCTTGGCCAACAACCTCCTTCCCTCAGTAAGAGCATTGAAGATGGGTCGTGGCTGGGTCTTCCAGCATGACAACGACCCGAAACACACAGCCAGGGCAACTAAGGAGTGGCTCCGTAAGAAGCATCTCAAGGTCCTGGAGTGGCCTAGCCAGTCTCCAGACCTGAACCCAATAGAAAATCTTTGGAGGGAGCTGAAAGTCCGTATTGCCCAGCGACAGCCCCGAAACCTGAAGGATCTGGAAAAGGTCTGTATGGAGGAGTGGGCCAAAATCCCTGCTGCAGTGTGTGCAAACCTGGTCAAGACCTACAGGCAACGTATGATCTCTGTAATTGCAAACAAAGGTTTCTCTACCAAATATTAAGTTCAAATACGTATGGCATGCAATAAAATGCAAATTAATTACTTAAAAATCATACAATGTGATTTTCTGGATTTTTGTTTTAGATTCCGTCTCTCACAGTTGAAGTGTACCTATGATAAAAATTACAGACCTCTACATGCTTTGTAAGTAGGAAAACCTGCAAAATCGCCAGTGTATCAAATACTTGTTCTCCCCACTGTATATATATATATATATTTTTTTTTTGTCATTTAGCAGACACTCTTATCCAGAGCGACTTACAGTTAGTGAGTGCATACATTTTTTTATTTTATTTTATTTGCGTCTGTCTATTAATTTGTGCGTCCTTCCTCTGTCTTCTCTTCCCAGAGGGGAACCTGTACGATGACGAGGGGTCTATGCCGCTGCACTGGGCTGTGCAGAGGAACCAATTAGAGAGCTGCAGGGCTCTGTTAGAGCTGGG
Organism: Coregonus lavaretus; assembly: GCF_964263955.1. Classification (NCBI taxonomy): domain Eukaryota; kingdom Metazoa; phylum Chordata; class Actinopteri; order Salmoniformes; family Salmonidae; genus Coregonus; species Coregonus lavaretus. The sequence goes on from NW_028161186.1 coordinate 64,582, forward strand.
GGCCGAACCCAACGTCGTCAACAAGGCCCTGATGTCACCGCTACACCTGGCGGTCAGCCAAACACACAATCATCTGGTCGAGGTGAGACACCATGATCCTTAGTTCCCCCCTGTAACCCCCCCCCCCCCACCCCTCTCCCTTCTCCTAAACAGCCTTGGGTCTCTCCTACACCTAGAGGTGAGCTACCCTTACCTTCCTTTCCTGCCCCACCAACTCCTCCAACAGCCCCTACTGCCTTACCATGGCCTTTTCATTCCGTCCTTGTCCTAAACCAGCGGTGTCAAAGTCATTTTGCCTCGGAGGCCACATTCGGTCTTCAACGAGGTCCAGAGGGCCGCACTGAAAATGACTTATATTTCCTCGCCATTAAAATTTGCAAAAAATAGTCCCCTGCCAGTTTGGGGAATATTTTTTTCTCCAGCTTTCTTAACTGTGCTTTTTGTATTTATTTTTGTATTTTACCAGATCTTAGATATTTTTATTTTACCAGGTAAGTTGACTGAGAAAACATTCTCAATTACAGCAACGACCTGGGGAATAGTTACAGGGGAGGGGAAGGGGGATGTCACGTTTGTTGAATGACGGGTCAGACCAAGGCGCAGCGTGATATGGGTACATGTTTATTAACATAATAAACAACACGACAAAACAACAAAGGAAACAAAACGTAAAGTCCAAGGTAGTACAGAACAACAAACCTTACACGGAACAAGATCCCACAACTAGACAGTGCCACTAGGCTGCCTAAGTATGGTCCCCAATCAGAGACAACGAGCGACAGCTGCCTCTGATTGGGAACCACACCGGCCAACATAGAAATACATACTAGATCCCACACATAGAACATACTACATAACAAAGAATATACACACCCTGACTCAACATATAAGCGTCCCCTGAGTCAGGGCGTGACAGAATCCACTGGGATGAATGAGCCAATTGGAAGATGGTGATTATTAGCGCACTGGATACAGTCAATAAACTGTATGAATTTAGCTCCATTATCATTTCTACACAGTTTTGTAGTTGATATTAAAATTATGTGCAATAATATAAAACTGCATTCATCAATCTGAGTCCATTATGATGTGAATAAATGCTATAGGCCATAAACGTATGCTGATGAATCTAGCCAGTTTGGGAGTCTACGCAGCAACGCTCGGACACTATAATGACATTTGTTCTAAGATACCTTTATGGTATTATTAAGAGGCTTATGGGACTTACAGTGCCTTGTAAAAGTATTCATCCCCCTTGGCGTTTTTCCTATTTTGTTGCATTACAACCTGTAATTTAAATTGATTTTTATTTGGATTTCATGTAATGGACATACATAAAATAGTCCAAATTGGTGAAGTGAAATGAATAAAATAACTTATTTCAAAAAATTCAAAAAAATAATTTATGGAAATGTGGTGCATGCATATGTATTCACCCCCTTTGCTATGAAGCCCCTTAATAAGATCTGGTGCAACCAATTACCTTCAGAAGTCACATAATTAGTTAAATAAAGTCCACCTGTGTGCAACCTAAGTGTCACATGATCTGTCACATGATCTCAGTATATATACACCTGTTCTGAAAGGCCCCAGAGCCTGCAACACCACTAAGCAAGGGGCACCACCAAGCAAGTGGCACCATGAAGACCAAGGAGCTCTCCAAACAGGTCAGGGACAAAGTTGTGGAGAAGTACAGATTAGGATTGGGTTGTAAAAAAATATCAGAAACTTTGAACATCCCACGGAGCACCATTAAATCCATTATTAAAAAATGGAAAGAATATGGCACCACAACAAACCTGCCAAGAGAGGGCCACCTACCAAAACTCACGGACCAGGCAAGGAGGGCATTAATCAGAGAGGCAACAAAGAGACCAAAGATAACCCTGAAGGAGCTGCAAAGCTCCCCAGCGGAGGTTGGAGTGTCTGTCCTTAGGACCACTTTAAGCCATACACTCCACAGAGCTGGGATTGCTATGGCCAGAAAAAAGCCATTGCTTAAAGAAAAAAAGAAGCAAACATGTTTGGTGTTCGCCAAAAGGCATGTGGGAGACTCCCCAAACACATGGAAGAAGGTTCTCTGGTCAGATGAGACTAAAATTGAGCTTTTTGGCCATCAAGGAAAACTGGTGCAAACCCAACACCTCTCATCACCCCGAGAACACCATCCCCACGGTGAAGCATGGTGGTGGCAGCATCATGCTGTGGGGATGTTTTTCATCGGCAGGGGCTGGGAAAATGGTCAGAATTGAAGGAATGATGGATGGCGCTAAAAACAGGGAAATACTTGAGGGAAACCTGTTTCAGTCTTCCAGAAATTTGAGACTGGGACGGAGGTTCACCTTAATAATAAATAATAATAATATGTAATTTAGCAGACGCTTTTATCCAAATGCATGCATACATTTTTGTGTATGGGTGGTCCCGGGGATCGAAACCACTACCCTGGCGTTACAAGTGCTGTGCTCTACCAGCTGAGCTACAGAGGACAATGACCTTTCCAGCAGGACAATGACCCTAAGCATACTGCTAAAGCAACACTCGAGTGGTTTAAGGGGAAATGTCTTGGAATGGCCTAGTCAAAGCCCAGACCTCAATCCAATTGAGAATCTGTTGTATGACTTAAAGATTGCTGTACACCAGCGGAACCCATCCATCTTGAAGGAGCTGGAGCAGTTTTGCCTTGAAGAATCAAAAATCCCAGTGGCTAGATGTGCCAAGCTTATAGAGACATACTCCAAGAGACTTGCAGCTGTAATTGCTGCAAAAGGTGTCTCTACAAAGTATTGACTTTGGGGGGGGGGGGGGGGGGGGTTGAATAGTTATGCACGCTCAAGTTTTCTGTTTTTTTGTCTTATTTCTTGTTTGTTTCACACAAAAAAATACGTTGCATCTTCAAAGTGTTAGGCATGTTGTGTAAATCAAATGATACAAACCCCCCCAAAAATCCATTTTAATTCCAGTTTGTAAGGCAACAAAATAGGAAAAATGCCAAGGGGGGTGAATACTTTCGCAAGCCACTGTATGAGCTGTCTATAGCTATTATAGTCCATACATCTTAGCCAGAGATGTAAAGTTTGAACCTGTGCATAATCTAATGCTAAGTGTATAGTGTAGATAACATAACCAATAAACTCTAATGCTAAGTGTCTTCAGGATAACCTCTAAGAGAGTCTGATTTGCAAAGAGGAGTTGGACAAAATCCCTCCTGAGATGTGTGCAAACACTACAAGAAACGTCTGACCTCTGTGATTGCCAACAAGGGTTTTGCCACCAAGTACTAAGTCAAGTTTTGCAGAGGGGTCAAATACTTATTTCCCTCATTAAAATGCAAATCAATTTATAACATTTTTGACATGCGTTTTTCTGGATTTTTGTTGTTGTTATTCTGTCTCTCACTGTTCAAATAAACCTACCATTAAAATTCTAGACTGATCATGTCTTTGTCAGTGGGCAAACTTACAAAATCAGCAGGGGATCAAATACTTTTTCCCTCACTGTACACTACTGGTCAAAACTTTTAGAACACCAGTGAAGACATCAAAACTATGAAATAACACATATGGAATCATGTAGTAACCAAAAAGTGTTAAACAATGGAGGAGTCAAATATTGGAGCACCTGATACTAGCAATGATAGGGATTGTAATATTAAATAATATTTATAGTAAGTATAGTATTTTATAAATGGATAAAACGATATAACAAGCAGAATAATACATCTTTATATACAAATAATTAGAACATGGATTTTTTGGCGGGAGGTTGTTGTTTTAGCGGATGGTTGTTGTGGTTGGTCCTGTGTTCTCTCTGGCGTCCTTTCCCCCTTGCAGCAGATGTGGATGCGGGTGCGTTTGCATGCTCGGCCCATTTCTTCCGCAGTCAACCATGTGGTGTGCATTTTTGTGTTTGAAAAGGTACGGCGTTAAGTGAGTGAGAGGGGAAATGGTTGCATATCCCAGAGCCGACCGGGGGTCTATGAACAGGGGTAGTGAGAGAGAGAGCTTTCAATTTTGTGTAGATGAGGGATATACATTTTTAAATATAGTATACATCTAATCTAATTATTCATTGTCCTATCATGATGGAAAGATCCCTAACCCTATAACCTGGACACCCACCTGAGCGACCCATACACCAAAGAGAAGTTCCCATCTATTTTATGGACCTGCTGTGAATATGCAGCCTAAATAGAGAAATAAATGCGGTCAGAGACCTACTTGAGCAGCACCGCCCCCTCAAGATTCTGAGCCTTTAGAGGCCATGCAATTCAGTACTCATCTCGAAAACAAAAGCAATTTAGGTCAAAAGAGTTTATACTAAGAAAGGAAATAGAAAGTCTAACAGAACAGATAGATGGCAATAAAAACTGTAACATAGAGGCTCAGAATAAATTAGAGGAAAAACAAAAAGAAATGGAAAAACTTATTCAAGAAAGATCAAGTGTAATATATTATAAAAATAAAGCAAACTGGATGGAATATGGGGAAAAATTCACAAAATTCTTTTTTAATCTTCAACATAGGAATGCTACCAAAAAGAACTTAATGAAACTGGTTACAATTGACAGAGTCACCCATAATTCACCTAATGATATTTTGAAGGAAGAAACAAAGTATTTTAAGCATATGTTTTCTTTTCAGTCGCCTCCATCTCCTCTAACTGAAGCTAATTGTAGAGATTTTTTTCCTATTGATAATGTCAAATTAACAGCCACACAGAAAGACTCATTTGAAGGTGAAATTACAGAGGAGGAACTTCTGGATGCAATTAAAGACTTTAAGTCCGGGAAAACTCCAGGGTTGGATGGCATACCAATCGAGGTATACCAAACCTTTTTTGATATACTAAGAGGACCGTTATTAGCATGTTTTAACCACTCCTATGTAAATGGTAGATTATCTGACACTCAAGAAGAAGGTCTGATCTCATTATTACTGAAACAGGATACAAGTGGAAAATATAAAGATCCAGTCCATTTACAAAATTGGAGGCCCCTTACACTTCAGTGTTGTGATGCAAAAATCCTAGCAAAATGTATAGCGCATAGAATTAAAAAGGTATTGTCGGATATTATTCATTCTAATCAGACAGGTTTTTTACATGGAAGATACATTGGAGATAATATAAGGCAAGTATTGGAAACAATAGAACACTATGGAAAATATGGGAAACCAGGCCTGCTATTCATAGCAGACTTCGAAAAGGCATTTGATAAAGTTCGACTGGAATTTATATATAAATGCCTGGAGCATTTCAATTTTGGAGAATCTCTTATAAAATGGGTCAAAATCATGTATAGTAACCCTAGGTGTAAAATAGTAAATAATGGCTATTTCTCAGAAAGTTTCAAACTGTCAAGAGGAGTGAAACAAGGTTGTCCACTATCGGCATATCTATTTATTGTGGCCATCGAGATGTTAGCTATTAAAATCAGATCCAATAATAATATCAGAGGATTAGAAATACAGGGCTTAAAAACAAAGGTGTCATTGTACGCAGATGATTCATGTTTTCTTTTAGATCCACAACTAGAATCCCTCCACAGCCTCATAGAGGATCTAGATACATTTTCTAACCTCTCTGGATTAAAACCAAATTATGACAAATGTACTATATTACGTATTGGATCACTAAAAAATACAATTTTTACATTACCATGTAGTTTACCAATAAAATGGTCTGATGGTGATGTGGATATACTCGGAATACATATCCCAAAGGAAATAAATGATCTCACTTCAATAAATTTTAATAGAAAGTTAGCAAAAATAGATAAGATCTTACTACCATGGAAAGGAAAATACCTGTCAATTTGTGGAAAAATCACCCTGATTAACTCTTTAGTATTATCCCAGTTTACCTATTTGCTTATGGTCTTGCCTACGCCTAGCAAACAGTTTTTTAAATTATATGAGAAAAAAATATTCAATTTTATTTGGAACGGCAAGCCAGACAAAATTAAAAGAGCATATTTATATAATGAATATGAATTCGGAGGACATAAATTATTAAATATTAAAGCATTAGACCTATCACTAAAATCTTCAGTCATCCAAAAGTTATACTTAAATCCGAACTGGTTCTCAAGCAAATTAGTAAGATTGTCTCACCCACTGTTCAAGAAAGGCCTTTTTCCCTTTATTCAGATTACAACCTCTCACTTTCAGTTATTTGAAAAGGAAATAATCTCCCAAATGTCACTATTTCTAAAACAAGCCATAGAAAGTTGGTTGCAATTTCAATTTAATCCTCCAGAAACGACAGAACAAATAATGCAACAAATATTGTGGTTAAATTCAAATATACTAATTGACAAAAAACCTTTATTTTTTGACAGAATGTTTAAAAAAGGTATAATCTTCGTAAATGATATCATCGGTAGGACTGGTGGAGTTATGTCGCACATGCAGCTAACAAAAACATATGGAAATGTCTGCTCTACCCAAAATTACAACCAAATAATTGCAGCCTTACCGCAAAAGTGGAAGAGGAAAGTTGAAGGGGGAGAAAGTAAGGAACTTGTCTGTCGGCCTTGCATTAAAGAACATAATTGGTTAAGGAAAACTGTGATAAATAAAAAAGTATATCAGTTTCACTTAAGGACCAAAGGATTGACAGCAGTCCCATATAGATTGCAAAATAGTTGGGAAGAGATCTTTGACGTACCGATCCCATGGCATAGTGTTTATGAACTGACATGCAAAACGACACCGGATTCAAAAATTAGAATCTTTCAATTTAAATTATTATATAAAATTCTTGCTACCAATAGAATGTTATTTATATGGGGGATACAATCTTCCCAGCTCTGCAGATTTTGCTGTGAAGAGATAGAATCATTAGATCATTTGTTTTGGTTCTGTCCATTTGTAGCTTGTTTTTGGACACAGGTCCAGGAATGGCTAAAGGATTGCAATATTTACCTGGAACTAACCTTGCAGATAGCATTACTGGGTGATCTGAAAAGTCATAGTCAATCAATCAATAATATAATAATACTTTTAGCAAAAATGTTTATTTTTAATTCACAATCTGTAGAAGCAATGAGAATAGAAAGGTTCAGAACTTTTGTAAAACATCACAGTACGGTTGAAATATATATGGCAAATAGAAATCCTATATGGATGGTGTTAAGAGATAGATGGGAGGTATTGAATAGAGTTGAAGGGTGGGACTAATAACAAATAACAACAAATAATAACAAAGATAGCTAATAATGTAAGCATACTGTGTCCATAATAAGTATATAGGTTGTATGTTGGGAGCTTTTGGGAAAGAGCACAGTTAGAAAGATATGGCATTTAGAAGCAAACCGGATGGACATCATGAAAATGATCGGAGAGGTTGAGAGTAGAAGAAGTTCAGGAGCAAAAAAATAAATAAATATATATATATATATATATATATATATATATATATATATATATATATATATATATATATATATATATAGATATAGAATTATTGTAAAATTAACTCTGTCCATAAGGTGTAGATAGTAAGTATAGACCGGAAGTAGAGGCCTGGGCGTTGTTGTTCACTAATTTACTCCAAGTAGGGAAAGGATGGTGGGGTTGAAAAGTAATAAAGGGGAATATATATATAAAAAATAAAAAAAACATGGGGGATTGGAAGTGATGCAGACAATTACATTGATAGAAGATACAATCTATCTGCAATATTAAGCTGATCCATCCCCCCAGAAAAAAAAAAATAATAATTAAAAAAAAAAAAGTGTTAAACAAATCAAAATATATTTATATTTGAGATTCTTCAAATAGCCACCCTTTGCCTTGATGACAGCATTGCACACTCTTGGCATTCTCTCAACCATCTTCACCTGGAATGCTTTTCCAACAGTCTTAAAGCAGTTCCCACATATGCTGAGCACTTGTTGGCTGCTTTTCCTTCACTCTGCAGTCTGACTCATCCCAAACCATCTCAATTTGGTTGAGGTCGGGGGATTGTAGAGGCCAGGTCATCTGATGCAGCACTCCATCACTCTCCTTCTTGGTCAAATAGCCCTTACACAGCCTGGAGGTGTGTTGGGTCATTGTCCTGTTGAAAAGCAAATGATAGTCCCACTAAGCCCAAACCAGATGGGATGGCGTATCGCTGCAGAATGCTGTGGTAGCCATGCTGGTTAAGTGTGCCTTGAATTCTAAATAAATCACAGACAGTGTCACCAGCGAAGCACCCCCACACCATAACACCTCCTCCTCCATGCTTTACGGTGGGAAATACACATGCAGAGATCATCCGTTCACCCACACCGCGTCTCACAAAGACACAGCGGTTGGAACCTAAAATATCAAATTTGGACTCCAGACCAAAGGACACATGTCCATTGCTTGTGTTTCTTGATCCAAGCAGTCTCTTCTTCTAATTGGTGTCATTTAGTAGTGGTTTCTTTGCAGCAATTCGACCATGAAGGCCTGATTCACACAGTCCCCTCTGAACAGTTGATGTTGAGATGTGTCTGTGACTTGAACTCTGTGAGGTGCGATCTGAGGTGCAGTTAACTGCCGATTTCTGAGGCTGGTAACTCTAATTAACTTATCCTCTGCAATGTAGAAAATAGTAAAAATAAATAAAACCCTTTGAATTAGTGGGTGTGTCCTATATTTTGACTCATTGAAGGGTATTTTCTTACCTGGCTGTTGAAAATTAGTGTGTGGGCCACTCTGGAGGGTACGATGCATCCGGTAACCCAGAGCTAAGGGACAATGGATGTGAATAGATATGGATGGATGAATGTAACCGATTAGGTCACCATGGATAGAGACACGTGGGGTAAGCGAGAGCATCTGGCGAGTTTGTGGGTCACTCTGGTGGGTAGGAGGCGTCTGGTAACCCAGGGTTGTGCCAGAGTAAAAGGACAATGGATGTGGCTTCCCAAACAGAATATGGTCACCCAAAGCCAAGCTTGGTTAAAGAGGTTAAAGGTTAAAGAGGCTGAGCCCCCCCTGGCTCTAGGACTGTTGTCTGGGATACAGTGTATCCGTACCAACGGTCCCTGTGACAGGGAGTAGAAAGAGACAAGTACAGGTATGTATCACAGAGGTTTCATTAATCATTCATGTGTTGTCGTTGTTTCCCCAGCTGCTGTTGGCGAACAAAATACAATTTCATTCATTCATTCATTCATGCATTCATTAATTCATATCACATAAGGTTTCATTATTAATTTCTTTGTGTGTGTTTTTGTTGTTGTTTCTCCCAGCTCCTGTTGTCTCACTATAAGACAGAGTCTAACCTAGAAGGAAGTCTGGGCAACACTCCTGTAATGTTAGCCTGCTCCATCAATAATACTGACGCTCTCTCTATACTGGTGAGCGGAACATTATATGCCCATTATAAGGCATTATAAAGGACAAGTAATATAGGCTTAAGTGTCTAAGTGTACATAGCCTGTTGTACAATTCATGTCAAATAATATTCAATAATCCTGTTTTTACGAGAGAATGTATACAAATATGTGTATAATGTTTATAACCAAGAGTTAGAATAATGCAAATAGCTTTCAGTCTCTCCTATGTAATATAATATATAATATATAATATAGATGTCATGCATATGGTATTATTAACTGTCACAATTAACTGTCACAAAACTGTTACCAATGCTTTGTGTCAATGCTTTATAAAAACTCCTGACTCTTTCCTAACGTGTCCTATTTCCTGTTCTGTAGCTGAAGCACGGGGCGCGGCTCTCCAGTCAGAACAAACTGGGCCAGTACGCTATCCATGCAGCTGCCTTCGCAGGCTCAAAGAAAGCCATGGATGTCATCCTTAAAGCCGGTATGATGAGGAGAATAAAGGATTGCATTTATACAGGATGCAACACTTATCTATGGGTATAAAAGCACTTTACTATTGTAAGTTTCCCCTCACCCGTCACTAGTAGTCCCCTGTAGCTCAGTTGGTAGAGCATGGCACTTGCAACGCCAGGGTTGTGGGTTCGTTTCCCACGGGGGGGCCAGTATGAAAAATGTATGCACTCACTAACTGTAAGTCGCTCTGGATAAGAGTGTCTGCTAAAATGTAAAATGTAGCTGCCTGGTCCCAGATCTGTTTGTGATTTTGTCAATTCCATTCCTGTCCTTGTCAAGCCAAACATGTTAGCATGATAGCACAAAAAGGCTGGTACTCAGGCTAATCCTTTACCAATGTTACCATCTTTGTCAAAATCAAATCAATTCAAATTTAATTTGTGACGACCGGCTCGATTCGGTCTTATGTAGCAAATTTTGAAATTGTGTTTTTTACATTGGCTAAAAGTAGAGACTCAGAGCTATAAATCTGTACATCAGACAGTACAGTTGAGGAACAATGGGAATGTAATTCTGCTTTGAAAGTTGATAAACATGTAACCTCACTTTTGATAAAATGGCCCTTGAACGTTTTGGTCACCTACTGGAGAGCTCTTCTTTGTCTACACCCATTCAGCATTGTTTACACCCTCTTAAGCTTTAGCCCCACTCAGCTCTTTAAGGATTCACATGTGAGGCCATGTACAAAACAACCAAAGATTTCAAGACTAAAGGCTGGTTTATACTACGGGTGTGTTTTACTCACCCTAGCAGAGCTGGTTAGGCTGCTTTTATGTTATCCAGAGCCGTTGGTGACTGCAACTGTGCTGCTGGCAACAATTTAATTACACTTTTTTGCCAACGTTTACTGACACCGGCCATATTCCATGGGTGTTGAGTGTTCGTAAATTCGTCAGTTATTCTGCGCTCTGGCACACTCAGACAAGTGCTCTGAAATCCGAGTAGATAGCCAGAGCGAATACCAGCTACGTCTATCGACAGTTGTCGCAGTGACATCATGAACATTTTATTGAAATGGTTACTTGCATAGTGTAGTCTTTTGTTTAGACATGTAGCTAGCTAGCTAAACAATGAACCATAATCCCAACTCATAACGTTACTACCCTGCATGAATCTGCTGGTAGCTAACCAACCAGGTTCAATGTTAGCTAGCTAGCTAACATTAGGCTATAACTAGCAATGCAAATGGCTCTGAGATATGAATAATATTACTACACAGATCATAAACGTAACGTTAGTTAGCGAGCCAGCCAGCTAACGTTAGCTAGCTAGCTAACAGTACGTTTGAACTTTAAATAAAAACGACTTTCTGACTAAATTTGAAATGTGTAACATCTGAAAATGTAGCTAGCTAGAGTATCTTACCCGTATTCATGGATGGACGCTTCTCCCTCTCTGTCACGGATGCCATGGTTGCCCTTAGTTTGAAGATGTAATCTGGAGACAGGTGTTTTATACAACAGCCTTCTGTGTGTTCTCTTTTCGACTCCGTCTGCATATTTGGAATCAAACACCAGAATTTTCTCCATCAAATTAGCTATCATACTCTAATTCCACCGTGCATTCCACTGATTTCAAAACTCGGTCCTCCAGAAAGTGGAGAGCAACACCTTTGCAGTTCTACTACATTATATCTTTCAAAAAAGCGGTGTTAGAAAGGATTACCTACACATACTGACCAGCTCATGTTATAGACAGAAGCGAGCTACATGGCAGATCAATTCAAACTCATCTCTTGGCATGTCCAGCCTATCCATTATCTCAGCCAATCATGGCTAGCGGGAAGGTTCCTGTCTTTTTCTGTGGCTAAGCCAACTACACTCGTAATTTAACAATTTTATTCGTATTTACAGATGGCATACAAGTTTGTTATTAAGGCACATGAAAATTCACATGTTCCAGAAGGCATTTCTGCCAAAAAACGCATTTTGATAAACAAAAAAAGTTTATGTTCAAATGCCTCTCCTGTGAAGTAGAGGAGCGCGACATACGCCTAGTTTCCTGAAATAAGTCACATTTGTGTACAGCTTCTTATTGGTCGATTCTGATACTCTCTTAGTGGGAAAATCACACCAAATGTTCCTACAACAAGTTTCCAACTCGGAAATGTCAGAGTTTTCAAGTTCTCTTGAACACGGCATGATACACAGTGGCCATTTTGTGTCAATATACAGCATCTTTGTGACTGATACAGGGGAGCCATTTTGTGCCTAAATGGTCATCCGGGGAGCCACACAAATTAGAGACCGCAGCACAGACACACTGTTTACCTGGGAGGTCTGCAGCTGAGTAATACATAACAGGACACTGATGTGTTTAGTACAACAGCTAAATATTTGTGAAGCTTCTGTCGTTGTCAGTTTTGGGCCAAATGGGCATTCACATTCTTTAGGCCAGGCCTAGCCAGATATCCACAGATGGCATGACTAAGGGGAAATGAGTTGAGTTAGAAGACTCACATGTTCGTTCACTTGTCACCCTAGTTTACATTACACTGTGAGACCAAACACAGCAAAGTTTGGAGTTATTCATTTGAACAGGATACACCCTAATGCTTTAGAGATTCAACTCAATACATCTGTCCACTTAGGTCTCAATAGTCCTCTCCTCTCCTCTTGATACTTATTCAAGATGAGGAGACGAGGAGAGGAAACCACTTTAGATTATTGAGATGAACCCTCTGCATCTAGCATCCTGTCCAGGGGGTGTACTTGTACATAAATCTGCCTGTGTGTGTGTGTGTGCTGTCCAGGAGAGGAGATGGGTCATTCCATAGAGGAACACATCAACTTCCTGGATAAGTCGTGCAGCAGTCCACTTCACCTGGCGGTCATGGGAGGCAACAAGGACATCATCGAGTTCTGCATCCACAAAGGAGCCAAGATCGACCAGCAACAGGTACATTAAGACAGGGGATCATGTGGTTGTTTCAGTCACCATTATTTGAATAAATATAGGCCTACTACAGCCACATTTAAGTCAGTCTAAATACAATAAATGTGACCGATCGGCTCGGTTCAGCGTTATGCAGCAACATTTTAAATTGTGTTTTTTACATTGGATAAAAGTAGAGACTCAGAGCTAGAAAATGGCACATCAGACACTACAGTTGAGGAACAATGGGAACGTAATTCTGCTTTGAAAGTTTATAAACTTGTAACCCCACTTTTGAGAAAATGGCCCTTGAATGTTTGGGTACACCTACTGGAGAGCTCTTCTTTGTCTACACCCATTCAGCATCGTTCACACCCTCTTAAGCCTTAGCCCCACCCATCTCTTTAAGGATTCACATGTGAGGCCATGTGGTAAACGGACGCTATATCAAATAAAATCGAAGTTTATTTGTCACATGCACAGGATACAGAAGGTGTAAACGGTACACTGAAATGGTTACTTGCACAGTTGATGGGTCATTTTTACATTTACATTTACGTCAAGACACTCTTATTTTTTTTTTAAGAGGGGGGGGGGGGGGGGGGGGGGGTAGAAGGATTACTTTATCCTATCCCAGGGTCATGTGAAGGAAATGCTATAACCAACCCCCAGCCACATCTAGCTAAGTGGATGGGTCACTATTGTCTAGACATGTACACATGTTCATGAAATACAATAGATGGCCGTAATCACCCCCAGACACACCTGGCTAATTTGATGGGTCATGTAATAATCCGGCCGAAGTAGAGTCTTTTGTTTAGACATGTTCAGTGCCTTGCATAAGTATTCATCCCCCTTGGCGTTTTTCCTATTGTGTTGCATTACAACCTGTAATTTAAATTGATTTTTTTTTGGATTTCATGTAATGGACATACACAAAATAGTCCAAATTGATGATGTGAAATGAAATAAATTACTTGTTTCAAAAAATTATAGAGAATAAATAACGGAAAAGAGGTGCGTGCATATGTATTCACCCCCTGTGCTATGAAGCCCCTAAATAAGATTTGGTGCTACCAATTACCTTCAGAATTCACATAATTAGTTAAATAAAGTCCACCTTTGCAATCTAAGTGTCACATGGTCTCAGTATATATACACCTGTTCTGAAAGGCCCCAGAGTCTGCAACACCATTAAGCAATGGGCACCACCAAGCAAGCGGCATCATGAAGACCAAGGAGCTCTCCAAACAGGTCAGGGACAAAGTTGTGGAGAAGTACAGATCAGGGTTGGGTTATAAAAAAATATCAGAAACTTTGAACATCCCACGGAGCACCATTAAATCCATTATTAAAAAATGGAAAGAATATTGCACCACAACAAACCTGCCAAGAGAGGGCCGCCCACCAAAACTCACGGACCAGGCAAGGAGGGCATTAATCAGAGAGGCAACAAAGAGACCAAAGATAACCCTGAAGGAGCTGCAAAGCTCCACAGTGGAGATTGGAGTATCTGTCCATAGGATCACTTTAAGCTGTACACTCCACAGAGCTGGGCTTTACGGAAGAGTGGCCAGATAAAAGCCATTGCTTAAAGAAAAAAATAAGCAAACACGTTTGGTGTTCGCCAAAAGGCATGTGGGAGACTCCCCAAACATATGGAAGAAGTTACTCTGGTCAGATGAGACTAAAATTGAGCTTTTTGGCCATCAAGGAAAACGCTATGTCTGGCGCAAACCCAACACCTCTCATAACCCCAAGAACACCATCCCCACAGTGAAGCATGGTGGTGGCAGCATCATGCTGTGGGGATGTTTTTCATCGGCAGGGACTGGGAAACTGGTCAGAATTGAAGGAACGATGGATGGCGCTAAATACAGGGAAATTCTTGAGGGAAACCTGTTTCAGTCTTCTAGAGATTTGAGACTGGGATGGAGGTTCACCTTCCAGCAGGACAATGACCCTAAGCATACTGCTAAAGCAACACTTGAGTGGTTTAAAGGGAAACATTTAAATGTCTTGGAATGGCCTAGTCAAAGCCCAGACCTCAATCCAATTGAGAATATGTGGTATGACTTAAAGATTGCTGTACACCAGCAGAACCCATCCAACTTGAAGGAGCTGGAGCAGTTTTGCTTTGAAGAATGGGCAAAAATCCCAGTGGCTAGAAGTGCCAAGCTTATAGAGACATACCCCAAGAGACTTGCAGCTGTAATTGCTGCAAAAGGTGGCTCTACAAAGACTTTGGGGGGGGGGTGAATAGTTATGCACGCTCAAGCTTTCTGTTATTTTTTTCTTATTTCTTGTGTATTTCACAATAAAAATATTTTGCATCTTCAAAGTGGTAGGCATGTTGTGTAAATCAAATGATACAAACCCTCCCAAAATCAATTTTAATACCAGGTTGTAAGGCAACAAAATAGGAAAAATGCCAAGGGGGGTGAATACTTTCGCAAGCCACTCTAGATAGCTAGGTAGGTAGCTAGCTAGCTAAACAATGAACTGGCATAATCCCAACTCATACTACTACCAATACAAACATTGTCATAGCTGTAGTATGAATCTGCAGGTAGCTAAAGCTAACAAACTAGGTTCAATGTTAGCTAGCTAACATTAGGCTATAACTAGCAATGTAAATTGATTTCTGATTCAAATAATATTACTACACATATCATACACTTAACATTAGCTAACGAGCCATCAAGCTAACATTCACTAGCTAACTAACAGTATGCTTTAACTTACAATAAAAACGACTTTCTGACAAAATTAGAAACGCATATGTGAAAACGTAGCTAGACTCTTACCCATATACATGGATGAATGCTTCACGGCAGACTGGAACCATTTAACTCTGTTTTGTTTGTAGCTACATCTTGTTTGGACAGCGTTGTGTCAAGTCACTCCATTTCACACTGACCGTGGCATGTGCAGAAAGAGGCCCATCACTTTTTCCAACTGATCTGTCGATAGCGCCTGCTAAATTCAGGGCATCAATGTTGTTGAGAAAAGTAGCACAACTTTTGTAGTTCTCGATGGCTAACATTATATCTTTCAAAAACGATGCGGTAGAAAGGACTGTCAACACATACTGAACAGCTCACTTTACAGACAGAAGCGCGCTACATGGCAGACCAATCGAAACTCATCTCCTGGCATGTCCAGCCCATCCATTATCTCAGCCAATCATGGCTAGTGGAAAGGTTCCTCTCTTTTTCCGTGGCTAAACCAACTAGGCTCGTAATTTAACAATTGTATTCTTATTTATGGATGGAATACAAGTTTGTTATTAAGGCACATGAAAGTTTACATGTTCCAGATGACATTTCTGCCCAAAAACGCATTTTGATAAAAAATACATGTTCATGTATTATTTTTGAATACATGTTCAAAAATACATGTTCAAAGGTTCAAATGCCTCTCCTGTGAAGTAGTGACGTGCGACATATGCCTAGCTTCCTGAAACGAGTCACAAATCATCCAAAAGTTTCCCCAATGTATTAGCTACCACACGGACGATTAGAATCATAAAGATTCTTGGGTTTGTGCTAATTATTTCTCTCACGTTTGAAAAATGTATTTACAGTAGGGGCTTTTCTTTTGTGCACATGTAGACCACTTTGTAGGCAAGGGATCTGCTTATGGTCTTCTTAGGATCTTCAAATGGCTTACTCACAGACAGACACAGGGTGCATCCCAAATGGCACCCTTTTCCCTATATAGTGCACTACTTTTGACCAGGGCCCTATGTGCTCTGGTCAAAAGTGCACTTTAAATGGAAAAGGGTGCCATTAAGGACTGAACTCCAGTTCAGATGCAGGAGCAGAAGTCTAGAGAGTGCAGACAGACAGTAATAGCCCCAGATAGCTCGATTGATACTAATAACCTCCACTTACTGTATTTAACTGATCACTTATTAACGTACTGAACTGACCTCCACTTACTGAAATGATCTCCACTTCCTTTACTGACCTCCACTTCCTGTGCTGATCTCCACTTCCTTTACTGACCTCCACTTACTGAACTGACCTCTAGTTATTAATGTACTCTACTGAGCTCAACTTATTAATGTACTGTATTGATCTCCACTTCCTGAAATGATCTCCACTTCCTGTATTGAACTTCACTTATTGTACTGATCTCCACTTCCTGTACTGACCTCCACTTCCTGTACTGTACTGTACGTGGAGGTGAGTACAGTGACCTCTGCCCTGTTCCTGCAATTCATGCACATCTCATTAAAAGGCTTGTATTACCTCTTCTCTCTAACTCCCTGGGACATAGCCTTACTTTACACTGGAGATGCCCATCTCTATTGCCTAACTCTTCGCTTTATGTCTCTATGGTTACACATACAGGACTAGATAAAAGGAAATAGGTCTGTGTTTTCTGATTATTATTATTTATTTTTTTACATTTCTATGTCTGCAATTCCGTGATACACTTAACCAGCGTGTGTGTGTGTGTGTGTGTGTGTGTGTGTGTGTGTGTGTCTGTACTGTACTCCAGGTGGACCGGTCCACAGCGCTGCACTTTGCCTGTTCCCAGGGAGCTACATAAGCTGTTAAACTGATGCTGTCCTCCTACAGCAGACTGGACCGCATCATTAACCTGCCCGATGGAGCCAGCCAGACACCTTTACACAGGTGGGAGAGTTTGTTCATTCATTCATTCATTCATTCATATATTTGTTCATTCATTCATTCATTTGAATGTTATTTAGTTCATATATTTATTAGACTCATGAAGTGATCCATGATAACCAGACATCCTAGACATTCCATTCTATTGTGAACAGAACCAAACACGGTTCAGGAGTCAGGACAATGTTTGTCGTGAAAAAGGTTGTGTTTACAAATGAACCATTAGTCATAGTGTAAGGGTGGTGACCTCACAACTGGCCTAATACCTACGGTGCGTCCCAAATCACACCCTATTCCCTATTTAGTGCACTACTTTTGACTAGAGCCCTAGACCACGTGTAACCACGCCATCCCAGGACCCCCACATCCGGCTTCTTGACCTTTGGGATCGTCTGAGGGGGGGGGGCCTGGCTCCCAAAGTGGGTGGGTCTATGCCCTCCCAGGTCCACTCATGGCTGCACCCCTGCCCAGTCATGTGAAATCCATAGATTAGGGCCTAATTTATTCATTTCATTTGACTGACTTCCTTATATGAACTGTAACTCAGTAAAATCTTTGAAATTGTTGCATGTTGCGTTTATATTTTTGTTGAGTATATTAATTGGGCAAAGGGCAGTGTAAGCAAACAAAAGACTGTTTATAGCTGTGATATAATGCATGTTATTTTTCCAGGGCAACTATATTTGATCACACAGAGTTGGCGGAGTACCTCATTTCAAAGGTAAATACAGTACATAAGCACTCACACACACACACACACACACACACACACACACACACACACACACACACACACAAACACACACACCAGAGTTGGCGGACACCTAATTTCAAAGGTAAACACACTACAAGAATATTGCCCACGAACTATTCCATATAAGGTGCCGGTTTGAGCCACTGCAACTGTATTGTAATATCTACATCCCAAATGGCACCCTATATCCTACACGGTGCACTACTTTTGACTAGGGCCTATGGGAACTGTTTGGCCAGGGCACTGGTCAAACGTAGTGCACTATATAAGGAATAGGGTGCCATTTGGGACACAAATGTATTGAATTCTGTGTTGACAGGGTGCAGACATTGACTACCTAGACTGTAAGGGTCTTTCCCCGCTGCTGCTGGCTACTAGCTGTGGAGCCTGGAGAACTGTGGCTCTTCTGCTCTCCAAAGGTCAGCTTTTACAGATTCAGAGATTCAGAGTGTTTAATAGTACAGGGTTGCAGGTGTGATTGCAGGGCACATTAACTGTATTCAAACATCAACATGTCTGTGGATCAAAACTGAGGTTTTGACGTGTGTGTCTGTGTGTCTGTGTGTGTGTGTGTTTGTTTGTCTTTTTAAGGCGCCAACGTGAACATAAAGGACAAATCTGGATGTAACTTCCTCCACCTGGCCATCCTGCAACCCAAAGGCCTCAAAAACCTTGCAGGAGACATCTTACAGGTAGATGATGTCCAATGGTAGTAGTGCTTGGAAAGGTATGTTGTTACGGAAACTTAAGTTTAGGAATAGGGGTTGAAATTCATTAAGGTTAGGGTTAGGAACCAGGGTTACGTTAAGGGTTAGGAACCAGGGTTACGTTAAGGGATAGGAACCAGGGTTACGTTAAGGTTCGGCGCGGGTTAGGAACCAGGGTTACGTTAAGGTTCGGCGCGGGTTAGGAACCAGGGTTACGTTAAGGTTCGGCGCGGGTTAGGAACCAGGGTTACGTTAAGGTTCGGCGCGGGTTAGGAACCAGGGTTACGTTAAGGTTCGGCGCGGGTTAGGAACCAGGATTACGTTAAGGATCGGCGCGGGTTAGGAACCAGGGTTACGTTAAGGATCGGCGCGGGTTAGGAACCAGGGTTACGTTAAGGTTCGGCGCGGGTTAGGAACCAGGATTACGTTAAGGATCGGCGCGGGTTAGGAACCAGGGTTACGTTAAGGATCGGCGCGGGTTAGGAACCAGGGTTACGTTAAGGTTCGGCGTGGGTTAGGAACCAGGGTTACGTTAAGGATCGGCGCGGGTTAGGAACCAGGGTTACGTTAAGGATCGGCGCGGGTTAGGAACCAGGGTTACGTTAAGGATTGGCGCGGGTTAGGAACCAGGGTTACGTTAAGGTTCGGCGCGGGTTAGGAACCAGGATTACGTTAAGGATCGGCGCGGGTTAGGAACCAGGGTTACGTTAAGGATCGGCGCGGGTTAGGAACCAGGGTTACGTTAAGGTTCGGCGCTGCAGTGGAGTCCATGTTACAGACTTTTGTGTGTTCTAAGGCATTTTTTTTGCCGTTTTTCCACTACCATGACATTTTGGCTTATACAGACATTTCTGTAATAGGCCCCATCAAGTTTTAGGTTAATTGATTCACCACACTGTCAGCTACAAGAACTATAATGTCATAACATTTTGAGACACTTAAATGAGTGATAATAATAATAATAATTAGGTGCCTACATTTGTCCTATTGCACACCCTAGGAGAGTAGGGTCAGAACCAGGGATCAGCCATTATTGACGGCGACCCTGGAGTAATTAGGGTTAAGTGCCTTGCACGGACAGATTTTTCACCTAGTCGGCTCGGGGATCTGAACCAGCGACCTTTCGGATACTGGCCCAACGCTCCTAACTGCTAGGGTTACCTGTCGCCATAAAGGCACAACAATCTAAAAACGCACGTTGAAATTCTTTGTTTTTTTATTTTACTTTCCAGGACATAGACATGTTTTATATGGGCAGAAAGCTTAAATTCTTGTTAATCTAATTGCACTGTCCAATTTATAGTAGCTATTAGAGTGAAAAAATACCATGCTATTGTTTGAGGAGAGTGCACAACAACAAAAAACGTATCACGGCAACTGGTTTGATACATTCACCTCTGAAGGTAAATAATGTACTTACATTCAGTAATCTTGCTCTGATTTGTCATTCTGAGGGTCCCAGAGATAAAATGTAGCATCGTTTGTTTGATAAAATCAATTTTTATATTCAAATGTAGGAACTGGGTTCTACAGTTTGAACCCCTGCTGTCTCTGGCTCCACACCCACCCACCCGGCCATCTAGATGTGTTAAACTTATTGTATGAGCTAATGATCCATCATGTATGACATTCCTGGGAGTGTGTAAACTTACATTTTGTATTACCTTATCATTTTTGTATGTTCTCTATAGTCATGTACTTGAAAATGTCCAGTATTGCAAAGCTTCACTGGATCAATCGTTTCCCACGTGGGGAATAAAATAATGTATGCACTCACTAACTGTAAATCGCTCTGGATAAGAGCGTCTTCTAAATGACTAAAATGTAAACGTAAATCAATTTGAAACTTTGCCTACACACTTCTGCCATCTAGTGGCCAAAATCAAAATTGCGCCAAAACTGCAATATTATATTGTGGCCTTTCTCTTGCATTTCAAAGATGATGGAACAAAGAAATAAATAGAAAACCCATGTTTTTTTGTCTGTATTATCTTTTACCAGATCTAATGTGTTATGTTCTGCTACCTTACTTTCACATTTCCACAAACTTCAAAGTGTTTCCTTTCAAATGGTATCAGGAATATGCATATCCTTGCTTCAGGTCCTGAGCTACAGGAAGTTAGATTTGGGTATGTCATTTTAGGTGAAAATTGAAGAAAAAAAACGAGGTAAGAGGTTAATCCATTTTAGAACAAAATGTGGAAAAAGTCAGGGGGTCTGAAAACATTACAAATGCACTGTATATATAATGTCTATATATATGCAGAGTCTGTTGTATGTGATGTAGCAGTTGGTCACAGCAGAAGAAGAAGATGGCTGCCGTTTTACAGCCCTCTAACCAATTGTACTATTATGTGTGTTTTTCCGCGTTATTTGTAATTTATTTTGTACATAATGTTTCTGCCATCGTCTCTTATAACCAAAAAGAGCTTCTGGATATCAGGACAGCGATTACTCACCTCGTATTGGACGAAGATTTTTTCTTCAACGAGGCGGCCGCGAAGGATATCATACAGACACCCGACAAGGCCCAAATCCCCGTCATTCGCGTGAGGAAGAGACGGAGATATCGTGGACGGAGATCGGGGTGCCTTGTAAGGATCCGACGGCGAGCGAGTAAACTGCCTCTTCCATCAATCCTATTAGCCAACGTTCAATATTTTGAAAATAAAATGGACGATTTAAGATTACGGTTATCCTACCAACCGGACATTAAAAACTGTAATATCTTATGTTTCACCGAGACGTGGCTGAACGACGACAATGATAACATTCAGCTAGCAGGCTATACGCTACATCGGCAGGACAGAACGGCTGACTCCGGTAAGACAAGGGGTGGCGGTCTGTGTATATTTGTAAACAACAGCTGGTGCACAAAACCAAATACTAAGGAAGTCTCGAGGTTTTGCTCGCCTGAGGTAGAGTATCTTATGATAAGCTGTAGACCACACTATTTACCAAGAGAGTTTTCATCTATATTTTTCATAGCTGTCTATTTACCACCACAAACCAATGCTGGCATTAAGATTGCACTGAATGAGTTGTACAAGGCCATTAATCAACAGGAAAACGCTCATCCAGATGCAGCGCTCCTAGTGGCCGGGGACTTTAATGCAGGGAAACTTAAATCCGTTCTACCTCATTTCTACCAGCATGTTAAATGTGCAACCAGAGGGAAAAAAACTCTAGACCACCTTTACTCCACACACAGAGACGCATACAAAGCTCTCCCTCGCCCTCCATTTGGCAAATCTGACCATAACTCTATCCTCCTGATTCCTGCTTATAAGCAAAAACTAAAGCAGGAAGCACCAGTGACTCGGTTAATAAAAAAGTGGTCAGATGACGCAGATGCTAAGCTACAGGACTGTTTTGCTAGCACAGACTGGAACATGTTCCGGGATTCTTCAGACAGCATTGAGGAGTACACCACATCAGTCACTGGCTTCATCAATAAGTGCATCGATGATGTCGTCCCCACAGTGACCGTACGTACATACCCCAACCAGAAGCCATGGGTTACAGGAAACATCCGCACTGAGCTAAAGGGTAGAGCTGCCGCTTTCAAGGAACGGGACTCTAACCCGGACGCTTATAAGAAATCCCGCTATGACCTCCGACGAACCATCAAACAGGCAAAGAGTCAATACAGGTCTAAGATTGAATCGTACTACACTGGCTCTGACGCTCGTCGGATGTGGCAGGGCTTGAAAACTATTACAGACTACAAAGGGAAGCACAGCCGCGAGCTGCCCAGTGACACAAGCCTACCAGACGAGCTAAACCACTTCTATGCTCGCTTCGAGGCAAGCAACACTGAAGCATGCATGAGAGCACCAGCTGTTCCGGATGACTATGTGATCATGCCCTCCGTAGCCGATGTGAGTAAGACTTTTAAGCAGGTCAACATTCACAAGGCCGCAGGGCCAGACGGATTACCAGGACGTGTACTCCGAGCATGTGCTAGAAGCTAGAGGTTGTCGGGAGAGGTCGTGTTTTTCTCTGGCTGGAGGTAAGCAGGAGGTAAGCTACATGTAGTGTTGAGTAAAGCTTAACCATGTGTTAGATCGTAGGTAGGTAGTTAGCTGTAGTTAGGTATTGTATTTATTGTAGGTTAGTATTGTTGTTATTGTAGGTTTCCGTGGGTAATTGTGGGTTAGTATCGAGGCACGAGGCTAGCTAGCTAGCGGGTAGCTACTGGTAACGATTAGCAACGCTGGAGAGCTGGTTCCAATGGTAATGTAGTCCTAGCCAACGTTTAACTTTTGCTTAACCATGTATTAGATCGTAGGTAGGTAGTTAGCTGTAGTTAGGTATTGTATTTACTGTAGGTTAGTATTGTTGTTATTGTAGGTTTCCGTGGGTAATTGTGGGTTAGTATCGAGGCACGAGGCTAGCTACCTAGCGGGTAGCTACAGGTAACGATTAGCAACGCTGGAGAGCTGGTTCCAATGGTAATGTAGTCCTAGCCAACGTTTAACTTTTGCTTAACCATGTATTAGATCGTAGGTAGGTAGTTAGCTGTAGTTAGGTATTGTATTTATTGTAGGTTAGTATTGTTGTTATTGTAGGTTTCCGTGGGTAATTGTGGGTTAGTATCGAGGCACGAGGCTAGCTAGCTAGCGGGTAGCTACTGGTAACGATTAGCAACGCTGGAGAGCTGGTTCCAACGTCTAATTTTTTATTATTTTTTTGCTGCGTTGTGAAGGGAACTCGACACGGACTTGAATTGTCTGTTTGGTGTGCTGACACACTCTTGGCAGTTTGTTGTGGCCAGGTGTTGATGCTAAGTTGTGTGTTAATGGATGCTAGCTTGCAGGTTGGCTACGGCGTCATAGCTAGGCTTCGTGGGTTGTTGTGGGTAGTTACTGTGTCTTGGCAGTGTCCTCGGCCGTGCCGGCTGTAGCACGAAGCTAGCTAGCTAGCCGTTCTTCAAACAGAGTCAACACAGTGGCCAGTGCTAGCTACCCAACATGACCAGCTGGCTGTACTGTAGTAGCTAACCACAATATACTTGTCCTAGCTAGCCAACGTCTAATCATTGCTGCGTCATGAAAGGAACTTGACACAGACACGAATGATCTGTTTAGTGTGTTATCACATTATTGGTGGTTTGTTGTGACCAAGTGTTGGTGCTAAACGGTGTGTTATTGTTATTGGATGCTAGTCTGCTAGTTGGCTATGGTGTCATAGTTGGCTAGCTGAACAAAGTGGGTTGAGTCTATTCCTTTAAACATTGAACCGCTGTGGTTCACAACAATTCTGATTTCCAAAGGCGGAAGTTGGGAGAGTTTTTTGTTCGGGTGGTTCAGTGAAACAATTTTAGTTTCTGAGGTAGAAGTTTTTGGTGAGGGAGGCCCTGCTCTCTCCGCTCCCAGATGCTTAGTCCATTTCATTCCGATCTCCTCTGCATTTTTGTAGCCATTTGCTACAGCCTGTCAACTATGCCTCTGCCTATCCCTGTTCTCTCCTCTCTGCACAGGCTACACAAACGCACCACACCGCGTGGCTGCTGCCTCTCCAACCTGGTGGTCCCTGCACGCACCACCCACGTGGAG
Organism: Coregonus lavaretus; assembly: GCF_964263955.1. Taxonomy (NCBI): domain Eukaryota; kingdom Metazoa; phylum Chordata; class Actinopteri; order Salmoniformes; family Salmonidae; genus Coregonus; species Coregonus lavaretus. The sequence continues at coordinate 88,953 of NW_028161186.1, forward strand.
TTCCAGGTCGCAGGCAGCCTCTGGAACTGCCGTTCTGCTGCCAACAAAGCTGACTTCATCCCAGCCTATGCTAACCTCCAGTCCCTCGACTTCCTGGCGCTGACGGAAACATGGATCACCACTGAAAACACCGCTACTCCTACTGCTCTCTCCTCGTCTGACCATGTGTTCTCGCATACCCCGAGAGCATCTGGTCAGAGGGGTGGTGGTACAGGAATCCTCATCTCTCCCAAGTGGACATTCTCAATTTTTCCCCTAACCCATCTGTCTATCTCCTCATTTGAATTCCATGCTGTCACAGTCACTAGCCCATTTAAGCTTAATATCCTTGTCATCTATCGCCCTCCAGGTTCCCTTGGAGAGTTCATCAATGAGCTTGACGCCTTGATAAGTTCCTTCCCTGAGGATGGCTCACCCCTCACAGTTTTGGGGGATTTCAACCTCCCTATGTCCACATTTGACTCATTTCTCTCTGCCTCCTTCTTTCCACTCCTCTCCTCTTTTGACCTCACCCTCTCACCGTCCCCCCCTACTCACAAGGCAGGCAATACGCTTGACCTCATCTTCACTAGATGCTGCTCCTCTACTAATCTCACTGCAACTCCCCTCCATGTCTCCGACCACTACTTTGTTTCCTTTTCTCTCTCACTCTCCTCCCACACTACTCACTCTGCCCCTACACAGATGGTAATGCGCCGCCGCAACCTTCGCTCTCTCTCTCCCACTACTCTCTCCTCTTCCATCCTATCATCTCTTCCCTCTGCTCAATCCTTCTCCCTCCAATCTCCTGATTCTGCCTCCTCAACCCTCCTCTCCTCCCTTTCTGCATCCTTTGACTCTCTGTGTCCCCTATCCTCCCGGCCGGCTCGGTCCTCCCCTCCAGCTCCGTGGCTTGATGACTCATTGCGAGCTCACAGAACAGAGCTCCGGGCAGCGGAGCGGAAATGGAAGAAAACTAAACTCCCTGCCGACCTGGCATCTTTTCACTCCCTCCTCTCTACATTTTCTTCATCTGTTTCTGCTGCTAAGGCCACCTTCTACCACTCTAAATTCCAAGCATCTGCCTCTAACCCTAGGAAGCTCTTTGCCACATTTTCCTCCCTCCTGAATCCTCCCCCCCCCCCCCCCCTCCTCTCTCTCTGTGGATGACTTCGTCAACCACTTTGAAAAGAAGGTTGACGACATCCGATCCTCGTTTGTTAAGTCTAATGACACTGCTGGTCCTGCTCACACTGCCCTACCCTATGCTTTGACTTCTTTCTCCCCTCTCTCTCCAGATAAAATCCTGCGACTTGTGACTGCAGGCCGCCCAACAACCTGCCCGCTTGACCCCATCCCCTCCTCCCTTCTCCAGACCATCTCCGGTGACCTTCTCCCCTACCTCACCTCGCTGATCAACTCATCCTTGACCGCTGGCCATGTCCCTTCCGTCTTCAAGAGAGCGAGAGTTACTCCCCTTCTCAAAAAACCAACACTCGACCCCACTGATGTCAACAACTACAGACCAGTATCCCTTCTTTCTTTTCTTTCCAAAACTATTGAGCGTGCCGTCTTTAGCCAACTCTCTTGCTATCTCTCTCAGAATGACCTTCTTGATCCAAACCAATCAGGTTTCAGGACTGGTCATTCAACTGAGACTGCTCTTCTCTGTGTCACGGAGACTCTCCGCACTGCTAAAGCTAACTCTCTCTCCTCTGCTCTTGTCCTTCTAGACCTGTCTGCTGCCTTTGATACTGTGAACCATCAGATCCTCCTCTCCACCCTCTCCGAGATGGGCATCTCCGGCGCGGCTCACTCCTGGATTGCGTCCTACCTGACCGGTCGCTCCTACCAAGTGGCGTGGCGGGAAGCTGTCTCCGCACCACGTGCTCTCACCACTGGTGTCCCCCAGGGATCGGTTCTGGGCCCTCTCCTTTTCTCCCTATACACCAAGTCACTTGGCTCTGTCATATCCTCACATGGCCTTTCCTATCATTGCTACGCTGACGATACACAACTAATCTTCTCCTTTCCCCCTTCTGATAACCAGGTGGCGAATCGCATCTCTGCATGTCTGGCAGACATATCAGTATGGATGACGGATCACCACCTCAAGCTGAACCCTGGCAAGACGGAGCTGCTCTTCCTCCCGGGGAAGGACTGCCCGTTCCATGATCTCGCCATCACGGTTGACAACTCCGCTGTGTCCTCCTCCCAGAGTGCGAAGAGCCTAGGCGTGACCCTGGACAACACCCTGTCGTTCTCCGCCAACATCAAGGCGGTGACCCGCTCCTGCAGGTTCATGCTCTACAACATTCGGAGAGTGCGACCCTGCCTTACACAGGAAGCGGCGCAGGTCCTGGTCCAGGCACTTGTCATCTCCCGTCTGGACTACTGCAACTCGCTGTTGGCTGGGCTCCCTGCCTGTGCCATTAAACCCCTACAACTCATCCAGAATGCCGCAGCCCGTCTGGTGTTCAACCTTCCCAAGTTCTCTCACGTCACCCCCCTCCTCCGCACACTCCACTGGCTTCCAGTTGAAGCTCGCATCCGCTACAAGACCATGGTGCTTGCCTATGGAGCAGTGAGGGGAACGGCACCTCTGTACCTTCAGGCTCTGATCAGTCCCTACACCCAAACGAGGACATTGCGTTCATCCACCTCTGGCCTGCTGGCTCCCCTTCCTCTGCGGAAGCATAGCTCCCGCTCACCCCAGTCAAAACTGTTCGCTGCTCTGGCACCCCAATGGTGGAACAAGCTCCCTCACGACGCCAGGACAGCGGAGTCACTCACCACCTTCCGGAGACATTTGAAACCCCACCTCTTTAAGGAATACCTGGGATAGGATAAAGTATTCCTTCTAACCCCCCCCCCCCCCCCCCCCCCAAATTGTAAAGTGGTTATCCCACTGGCTATAGGGTGAACGCACCAATTTGTGAGTCGCTCTGGCTAAGAGCGTCTGCTAAATGACGTTAATGTGCCCTTGAGCAAGGCACTTAACCCTAATTGCTCCTGTAAGTCGCTCTGGTTAAGAGCGTCTGCTAAATGACTAAAATGTAAATGTAAAATGTAATGTGCTGACCAACTGGCAAGTGTCTTCACTGACATTTTCAACATGTCCCTGACTGAGTCTGTAATACCAACATGTTTCAAGCAGACCACCATAGTCCCCGTGCCCAAGGACTCTAAGATAACCTGCCTAAATGACTACCGACCCGTAGCACTGACGTCTGTAGCCATGAAGTGCTTTGAAAGGCTGGTCATGGCTCACATCAACAGCATTATCCCAGAAACCCTAGACCCACTCCAATTTCCATACCGCCCCAACAGATCCACAGATGATGCAATCTCTATTGCACTCCACACTGCCCTTTCCCACCTGGACAAGAGGAACACCTACGTGAGAATGCTATTCATTGACTACAGCTCAGCATTAAACACCATAGTGCCCTCTAAGCTCATCACTAAGCTAAGGATCCTGGGACTAAACACCTCCCTCTGCAACTGGATCCTGGACTTCCTGACGGGCCGCCCCCAGGTGGTAAGGGTAGGTAACAACACATCTGCCACACTGATCCTCAACACGGGGGCCCCTGAGGGGTGCGTGCTCAGTCCCCTCCTGTACTCTCTGTTCACCCATGACTGCATGGCCAGGCACGACTCCAACACCATCATTAAGTTTGCCGACGACACAACAGTGGTAGGCCTGATCACCGACAACGATGAGACAGCCTATAGGGAGGAGGTCAGAGATCTGGCCGTGTGGTGCCAGGACAACAACCTCTCCCTCAACGTGACCAAGACAAAGGAGATGATTGTGGACTACAGGAAAAAAAAGAGGACTGAGCACGCCCCCATTCTCATCGACGGGGCTGTAGTGGAACAGGTTGAGAGCTTCAAGTTCCTTGGTGTCCACATCACCAACGAACTATCATGGTCCAAACACACCAAGACAGTCGTGAAGAGGGCACGACAAAGCCTATTCCCCTTCAGGAGACTAAAAAGATTTGGCATGGGTCCTCAGATCCTCAAAAAATTCTACAGCTGCACCATCGAGAGCATCCTGACTGGTTGCATCACCGCCTGGTATGGCAACTGCTTGGCCTCCGACCGCAAGGCACTACAGAGGGTAGTGCGTACGGCCCAGTACATCACTGGGGCAAAGCTTCCTGCCATCCAGGACCTCTATACCAGGCGGTGTCAGAGGAAGGCCCTCAAAATTGTCAAAGACTCCAGCCACCCTAGTCATAGACTGTTCTCTCTGCTACCGCACGGCAAGCGGTACCGGAGTGCCAAGTCTAGGTCCAAAAGTCTTCTCAACAGCTTCTACCCCCAAGCCATAAGACTCCTGAACAGCTAATCATGGCTACCCGGACTATTTGCACTGCCCCCCCACCCCATCCTTTTTACGCTGCTGCTACTCTGTTAAGTATTTATGCATATGTCACTTTAACTCTACCCACATGTACATATTACCTCAACTACCTCAACTAGCCGGTGCCCCCCGCACATTGACTCTGCAACGGTACCCTCCTGTATATATAGCCTCCCTACTGTCACTTTATTTTTACTTCTGCTCTTTTTTTCTCAACACTTTTTTTGTTGTTGTTTTATTTTTAAAATAAATGCACTGTTGGTTAAGGGCTGTAAGTAAGCATTTCACTGTGATGTCTGCACCTGTTGTATTCGGCGCATGTGACCAATAAAATTTGATTTGATTTGAAATGAAGAAAAAATAAGGTTTTGTGGTGCACAGAGTAGTACTGTAGTGTCCATCCACCTAGTAAAGAGGAGGTTGACATCTCTGATCATACCCAAATGTCTCCCGAGTGGCGCAGTGGTCTAAGGCACTGCATCGCAGTGCTAGCTGTGCCACTAGAGATCCTGGTTCGAATCCAGGCTCTGTCGTAGCTGGCCGCGACCGGGAGACCCATGGGGCGGCGCACAATTGGCCCAGCGTCGTCCAAAGTAGGGGAGGGAATGGCTGGCTGGGGATGTTGGTTTGCAACGCCAGGGTTGTGGGTTCGATTCCCACGGGGGGGGGCCAGTATGAAAAAATAAAAAAATATAAAGTATGCACTCACTAACTGTAAGTCGCTCTGGATAAGAGCGTCTGCTAAATGACTAAAATGTAAATGTAAAACCCCAGTGGGGTGGTTGGTTGGTCTGGATCCTGGACTTCCTGACAAGTCGCCCCCAGGTGGTAAAGGTAGGGAACAACACATCCGCCGCGCTGACCCTCAACACGGGGGCCCTTCTCTACTCCCTGTTCACCCACATTAAGTTAAGTTTGCTGACGACACGACATGGTTGGCCTCATCACCGATGACGATGAGACAGCCTATAGGGAGGTCAGTGACCTGGCAGCGTGGTGCCGCGAAAACAACCTCTCCGTCAACATCAGCAAGACAAAAGGAGCTGATCGTGGACTACAGGAAACAGAGGGCCGAGCACGCCCCCATACACATCGCAGTTGAGCGGGTCGAGAGCTTCAAATTCCTTGGTGTCCACATCACTAAGGAATTATCATGGTCCACACACATCAACTGTGGTAAAGAAGGCATGACAACACCTCTTCCTTCCAGGAGGCTTAAAAGATTCGGCATGGGCGCACAGATCCTCAAAAAGTTCTACAGCTGCACCATTGAGAGCATCTTGACTGGCTGCATCACTGCCTGGTATGGCAACTGCTTTGCATCCGACCGCAAAGCGCTACAGAGGGTAGTGCGTACGGCCCAGTACATCACTGGGGCCAAGCTTCCTGCCATCCAGGACCTCTATACCAGGCGGTGTCAGAGGAAGGCCCTAAAAAGTGTTAAAGACTCCAGCCACCCAAGTCATAGACTGTTCTCCCTGCTACCGCACGGCAAGCGGTACCAATGCACCAGGTCTGGAACCAACAGGACCCTGAACAGCTTCTGCCCACAAGCCATAAGACTGCTAAATGGTTAGACAAATTGTTGACCAATAGCCATCCGGACTATCTGCATTGACTCTTTTTGCACAAAACTCTTATGACTCGTCACATATGCTGCTGCTACTGTTTATTATCTATCCTGTTGCCTAGTCACTTTATCCCTACCTATATGTACATACTGTATCTTCCTCAATTACCTCGTACCTCTGCACATTGACTCTGTACTGGTACCCCGTGTATACAGCCAAGTTATCGTTGCTCATTGTATATTTTATTCCTCGTGTTATCATGTTTCTGTTATTTCTCTCTGCATTGTTGGGAACAGAACATGAGTAAGCATTTCACTGTTAGCCTACACCTGTTGATTACGAAGCAAGTGACAACTACAATTTTATTTGATTTAGATACTGTATAGTTTCACTGAGGTTATGGTTCAGCCCAGTCAAAACTGTTCGCTGCTCTGGCACCCCAATGGTGGAACAAGCTCCCTCACGACGCCAGGACAGCGGAGTCACTCACCACCTTCCGGAGACATTTGAAACCCCACCTCTTTAAGGAATACCTGGGATAGGATAAAGTAATCCTTCTACCCCCCCCCCAAAAAAAAAAAAAAAAAAAAAAAAACTATTGTAAAGTGGTTACCCCACTGGCTATAGGGTGAATGCACCAATTTGTAAGTCGCTCTGGATAAGAGCGTCTGCTAAATGACGTAAATGTAAATGGTTGGCAAGGAGGGTTACGTTAAGCGACTAGACTAGTTTTCGAGGTTAGGGAAAGGCATAAACGTTAACGGTGGGATAGCGTACCGCTTTCCGCCACCATTCATTTTCTTGCCAGCTACAAGTACACTGCCAATTGTTATTAAAGATATTTGTTATGTTCTCTCTACCTCTACAAACCATTATGAGTCTGTTCCTAGAGTCCAATAGTGTGTATCCCAAATGGCACACTACACCTTTTATAGTGCACTACTTTTGACCAGAGCTGGTAAAAAAAGTAGTGCACTATAAAGGGAATAGGACGGGCACCAAGGCTGACTGTTGAACTGTATTACCATCTCTCCAAGGCTGACTGTTGAACTGTATTACCATCTCTCCAAGGCTGACTGTTGAACTGTATTACCATCTCTCTGACTGTTGAACTGTATTACCATCTCTCCAAGGCTGACTGTTGAACTGTATTACCATCTCTCCAAGGCTGACTGTTGAACTGTATTACCATCTCTCCAAGGCTGACTGTTGAACTGTATTACCATCTCTCCAAGGCTGACTGTTGAACTGTATTACCATCTCTCCAAGGCTGACTGTTGAACTGTATTACCATCTCTCCAAGGCTGACTGTTGAACTGTATTACCATCTCTCCAAGGCTGACTGCTGAACTGTATTACCATCTCACCAAGGCTGACTGCTGAACTGTATTACCATCTCTCCAAGGCTGACTGCTGAACTGTATTACCATCTCTCCAAGGCTGACTGTTGAACTGTATTACCATCTCTCCAAGGCTGACTGTTGAACTGTATTACCATCTCTCCAAGGCTGACTGCTGAACTGTATTACCATCTCTCCAAGGCTGACTGTTGAACTGTATTACCATCTCTCCAAGGCTGACTGTTGAACTGTATTACCATCTCTCTGACTGCTGAACTGTATTACCATCTCTCCAAGGCTGACTGCTGAACTGTATTACCATCTCTCCAAGGCTGACTGTTGAACTGTATTACCATCTCTCTGAATGTTGAACTGTATTACCATCTCTCCAAGGCTGACTGTTGAACTGTATTACCATCTCTCTGACTGCTGAACTGTATTACCATCTCTCCAAGGCTGACTGTTGAACTGTATTACCATCTCTCCAAGGCTGACTGTTGAACTGTATTACCATCTTCTTTGTGCCAAATCATAGTTTATTAAAACCATTTAGAGCTTTGCCAAGCGTCTCCGGCCAGGCCAGAATGAAGCAGAGATAATAGACTTCAGCTGACCCTTCAGGGTGGCAGAGAGCATCTGTCTATCTGCTCTTGGGAAGTCAGGGATCAAGTGTGTGTGTGTGTGTGTGTGTGTGTGTGTGTGTGTGTGTGTGTGTGTGTGTGTGTGTGTGTGTGTGTGTGTGTGTGTGTTTGTACTGTTTTCTTACACGTGTCCCCCCCCCCCCCCCCCCCCTGCAGCACAGCAGTGTGAAGGATCTGTTGAGTACTGAGGACAATGAGGGCTGCACTCCGCTCCACTACGCCTGCAAACTGGGCATCCACCACTCTGTCAACAACATCCTGGTTCCACAGGTCTCTCTGGAGCGCAAGTCCAAGGACAAGAAGTCTGCCTTACACTTCGCTGCCCAGTGAGTGGTGCTATTAATAGGGTAACATACTAGGCCAAATCTTCACTGCCCAGTCAGTGGTGTTATTAATAGGGTAACATACAAGGATGATCTTCACTATCCTGTCAGTGGCGTTATTAATAGGGTAACATACTATGCTAATATACATTTAGCTGATGCTCTTCTCTGCAGCTCCACAGTGACTGGTTTCAGCCAAACTTGCCTTTAATAGCCATTAAAGGTCAAAAGTTTTGAGATTGACACAAGTATTGGTCTTCACAAAGTTTGCTGCTTCAGCGTTATGAGATATTTTTGTCAGATGTTACTGTGGTATACTGAAGTAGAATTACAAGCATTCCATAAGTGTCAAAGGCTTTTATTGACAATTACATTGAGTTTATGCAAAGAGTCAATATTTGCAGTGTTGACTCTTCTTTTTCAAGGCCTCTGCAATCCTCCCTGGCATGCTGTCAATTAACTTCTGGGCCACATCCTGACTGATGGCAGCCCATTCTTGCATAATCAATGCTTGTAGTTTGTCAGAATTTGTGGGTTTTTGATTGTGCACCTGCCTCTTGATGGTTGAACACAAGTTCTCAATGGGATTAAGGTCTGGGGAGTTTCCTGGCCATGGACCCAAAATGTTGATGTTTTGTTCCCCGAGCCACTTAGTTATCACTTTTGCCTTATGGCAAGGTGCTCCATCATGCTGGAAAAGGCATTGGTCGTCACCAAATTGTTCTTGGATGGTTGGGAGAAGTTGCTCTCGGAGAATGTGTTGGTACCATTCTTTATTCATGGCTGTGTTCTTAGGCAAAATTGTGAGTGAGCCCACTCCCTTGGCTGAGAAGCAACCCCACATAAGAATGGTCTCAGGATGCTTTACTGTTGACATGACACAGGACAGGATGGTAGCGCTCACCTTGTCTTCTCCGGACAAGGTGTTTTCCGGATGCCCTAAACAATCGGAAAGGGGATTCATCAGAGAAAATGACTTTACCCCAGTCCTCAGCAGTCCAATCCCTGTACCTTTTGCAGAATATCAGTCTGTCCCTGATGTTTTTCCTGGAGAGAAGTGGCTTCTTTGCTGCCCTTCTTGACACCAGGCCATCCTCCAAAAGTCTTTGCTTCACTGTGCATGCAGATGCACTCACACCTGCCTGCTGCCATTCCTGAGCAACCTCTGCACTGGTGGTGCCCCGATCCCGCAGCTGAATCAACTTTAGGAGACGGTCCTGGCGCTTGCTGGACTTCCTTGGGCGCCCTGACGCCTTCGTCACAACAATTGAACCTCTCTCCTTGAAGTTCTTGATGATCCGATAAATGGTTGATTTAGGTGCAATCTTAATAGCAGCAATATCCTTGCCTGTGAAGCCCTTTTTGTGCAAAGCAATGATGACGGCACGTGTTTCCTTGCAGGTAACTATGGTTAACAGAGGAAGAACAATGATTTCAAGCACCACCCTCCTTTTTAAAGCTTCCAGTCTGTTATTCTAACTCAATCAGCATGACAGAGTGATCTCCAGCCTTGTCTTCGTCAACACTCTCAGCTGTGTTAACGAGAGAATCACTGACATGGCAGCTGGTCCTTTTTTGGCAGGGCTGAAATGCAGTGGAAAAGTTTTTTGGTGATTATGTTCATTTTCATGGCAAAGAGGGATTTTGCAATTCATTACAATTCATCTGATCACTCTTCATGACATTCTGGATTATATGCAAACTGCCATAATCAACACTGAGGCAGCAGACTTTGTGAAAATTAGTATTTGTGTCATTCTCAAAACTTTTGACCACGACTGTAGTTTACAAACAAATTTCTGTGCAGGGAGTCTATCATTTATTTTGTACACTATCCAAAACCATTATTTGATATTGTCTTTAGTGGCTAATATTTTTCTAATCTCCTATGAAATTGATCTAAAAGAATGGAGAAGAGATCATAAATCCCACTGTATTGCTTTCATCTATTCTGTCTTTCCAGCTCAGCACAGGTGAAGGGGAGGAGGCCACTTTAGACGATTGACACCCATAGAGCTCGGTGGTGTCCCAAATGGCAAGCGGCACCGGAGTGCCAAGTCTAGGTCCAAAAGACTTCTCAACAGCTTCTACCCCCAAGCCATAAGACTCCTGAACAGCTAACCATGGCTACCCGGACTATTTGCACTGCCCCCCCACCCATCCTTTTTACGCTGCTGCTACTCTGTTAATTATTTATGCATAGTCACTTTAACTCT
>NW_028161185.1:0-20000 GCF_964263955.1 Coregonus lavaretus
GATGGTGGTGGTGGTGGGGGTGGTGGTGTGGTGGTGGTGTGGTGGTGGTGTGATGGTGGTGGTGGTGGTGGTGTCATGGTGGTGGGGTGGTGGTGGTTGGTGGTGGTGGTGTGATGGTGGTGGTGTGTGATGAGGTGGTGGTGTGTGGTGGTGGTGGTGATGGTGGTGGTGTGATAGTGTGGTGGTGGTGGTGTGATGGTGGTGGTGGTGGGGGTGGTGGTGGTGGTGGTGGTGGTGGGGGTGGGGGTGGTGGTGGTGGGGGGTGGTGGTGTGTGGTGGTGGTGGTGGTGTGTGGTGGTGGTGGTGGTGGTGGTGGGGTGGTGGTGGTGTGGTGGTGGTGGTGGTGGATGGTGGTGGTGGTGGTGGTGGTGGTGGTGGTGGTGTGATGGTGGTGGTGGTGGTGGTGGTGGTGTGTGGTGGTGGTGTGTGGTGGTGGTGTGATGGTGGTGGTGGTGGTGGTGGTGGTGGTGTGGGTGGTGGTGGTGGTGGTGTGTTGTGGTGTGATGGTGGTGTGGATGGTGTGGTGGTGGTGGTGGTGGTGGTGTGATGGTGGTGGTGGTGTGATAGTGTGGTGGTGGTGGTGGTGTGATGGTGGTGGTGGTGGTGGTGGTGGTGTGATGGTGGTGGTGTGATGGTGGTGGTGGTGATGGTGGTGGGTGATAGTGTGGTGGTGGTGGTGGTGGTGTGATGGTGGTGGTGTGGTGTGTGTGGTGGTGGTGGTGGGTGTGATGGTGGTGGTGGTGGTGTGATAGTGTGGTGGTGGTGGTGGTGGTGTGATGGTGGTGGTGGTGTGATGGTGGTGGTGGTGGTGGTGGTGTGATAGTGTGGTGGTGGTGGTGGTGGTGGTGGTGTGATGGTGGTGGTGGTGGTGGTGTGATGGTGTGGTGGTGGTGGTGGTGGTGGTGTGATGGTGGTGGTGGTGTGATGGTGGTGGTGGTGTGATGGTGGTGGTGGTGGTGGGTGGTGGTGGTGGTGGTGATGGTGGTGGTGTGATAGTGTGGTGGTGGTGGTGGTGGTGTGTGGTGGTGGTGGTGTGATGGTGGTGGTGGTGGTGGTGTGATGGTGGTGGTGGTGGTGGTGGTGGTGTGATGGTGGTGGTGGTGGTGGTGTGATGGTGGTGGTGGTGATGGTGGTGGTGTGATAGTGTGGTGGTGGTGGTGGTGGTGGTGTGATGGTGGTGGTGGTGTGATAGTGTGGTGGTGGTGGTGGTGTGATGGTGGTGGTGGTGGTGGTGTGATGGTGGTGGTGGTGGTGGTGTGATGGTGGTGGTGGTGGTGGTGGTGGGTGATGGTGTGGTGGTGGTGGTGGTGGTGGTGGTGGTGTGATGGTGGTGGTGGTGGTGATGTGGTGGTGGTGGTGGTGTGATGGTGGTGGTGGTGGTGGTGATGGTGGTGGGTGTAGATAGTGTGGTGATGGTGGTGTGATTGTGGTGGTGGTGTGATGGTGGTGGTGGTGGTGGTGGTGTGATAGTGTGGTGGTGGTGGTGGTGGTGGTGGTGTGTGATGGTGGTGGTGGTGTGATGGTGTGGTGGTGGTGGTGTGATAGTGTGGTGGTGGTGGTGGTGGTGGTGTGATGGTGGTGGTGGTGTGATGGTGTGGTGGTGGTGGTGTGATGGTGGTGGTGTGATGGTGGTGGTGGTGGTGGTGGTGTGATGGTGGTGGTGGTGGTGATGGTGGTGGTGTGATAGTGTGGTGGTGGTGGTGTGATGGTGGTGGTGGTGTGATGGTGGTGGTGGTGGTGATGGTGGTGGTGTGGTGGTGGTGGTGTGATGGTGGTGGTGATGGTGGTGGTGTGATAGTGTGGTGGTGGTGGTGGTGGTGGTGATGGTGTGATAGTGTGGTGGTGGTGGTGTGATGGTGGTGGTGGTGTGATGGTGTGGTGGTGGTGGTGTGATGGTGTGTTTTCATGGCACACATGAGATTTTGTGTCACTGGACTACACACGATACCCTTTAAATGTCAAAGTAGAATTATGTTTTTATTTTTATTTTTAAAAAATTAAAAAGAAGAGCTGAAATGTCTTGAGTCTATAAGTATCCAACTCCCCTTTATTATGGCCAGCCTAAATAAGTTCACGAGATAACATGTGCTTGACATAAGGACTCAGACTCACTGTGTGCAATAATAATGTTTAACATGATTTTTTTATGACTACCTCATCTCTGTACCCCCCACATACAGATCATTGTAAGGTCCCCCCAGTCGAGCAGTGAATTTCAAACACAGATTAGACCACAAAGACCAGAGAGGTTTTCCAATGCTTCGCAAAGAAGGGCACTTATTGGTAGATGGAAAAAATATATATATATATGGACATTGACTATGCCTTTGAGCATGGCGACGTTATTAATTACACTTTGGATGGTGTACCAATACACAACAAACAATGTGGCAAAGCAATTCACTTTTTTATCCTGAATACAAAGTGTTATGTTTGGGGCAAATCCAACACGAGTGAATACCACTCTCCATATGTTCAAGGATAGAGGTGGCTGGCTGCATCATGTTATGGGTATGCTTGTAATCGTTAACGATTGGGGAGTTTTTCCAGGATAAAAACAAAACAGAATGGAGCTAAGCAAAGGCAAAATCCTACAGGAAAACCTGGTTCAGTCTGCTTTCCACCAGACACTGGGAGATGAATTCACCCTTTCAGCAGGACAATAACCTAAAACACAAGGACAAATCTACACTGGAGTTGCTCACCAAGATTACATTAAATGTTCCTGAGTGGCCTAGTTACAGTTTTGACTTAAATCGGCTTGAAAATCTCTGGCAAGACTTGAACATGGCTGACTAGCAATGATCAACAACCAACTTGACAGAGCTTGAAGAATGTAAAAAATAAATAAATGTGCAAATATTGTACAATCCAGGTGTGCAAAGCTCTTAGAGACTTACCCAGAAAGACTCCCAGCTGTAAATCGCTGCCAAAGCTCTTAGAGACTTACCCAGAAAGCCTCCCAGCTGTAATCGCTGCCAAAGCTGATTCTAACATGTATTGACTCAGGGGGTTGAATACTTATGTAAAATGAGATATGACTGTATTTCATTTTCAATACATTTGCAAAAGTTCCTAAAAACATGTTTTCACTTTGTCATTATGGGGTATTGTGTGTAGATGGGTGAGATTTTTATTTTATTTAATCCATTTTGAATTCAGGCTGTAACACAACAACATGTGGAATAAGTCAAGGGGTATGAATACTTTTTTTTCAGCTGGACAATGCCCCATGTCACAAGGCTAGGATTGTCCAGGAATGGTTCCACGAACATGACAGTGAATTCAGCTTACTGCAGTGGCCTGCCCAGTCACCAGATCTCAATCCAACTGAGCATCTGTGGGAGGAGATGGAACGAGCTATTCAGAGTAGAGATCCACCACCAGCCAACTAGACACAACTGGGGGAAGCATTGGAGTCAACATGGGCCAGCATCCCAGTGGGAAGCATTGGAGTCAACATGGGCCAGCATCCCAGTGGGAAGCATTGGAGTCAACATGGGCCAGCATCCCAGTGGGAAGCATTGGAGTCAACATGGGCCAGCATCCCAGTGGAACACTTTCTAATTGAGGCTGTTCTGAGGGCAGAGGGGGCTCAATATCAGGAAGGCGTTCCTGATGTGTTGTATCCTCAGTTTCCCTTCTCAGTGAGGTGGCCTGTGATTTTGAATGGGAATCAAATTGGTCCCCACCAGGAGAGTAAAACAAACGTGTGTTCCCGCAGTGTGGTGAGGGCTTCAGATTCAGGGGCTGTTCTGAACAGGGGAAACCACAGCTGGAGTGGAGGCAGCAATCCAAACCAGACGTGGCTCTGGCAGCAAAACCCTGTTCTGGAGCAGACCCAGAACCCAGGCTATAACCACCCTCCCCCAACCAACCAACCCAGCACACCCACACCCTACCAAACATTCCCTTTGCCACCCACCCAGTCTGTCCGACCCGACCCCGCCTCCCTGAGCCACAGTAACCTCACGTTCAGGGGACTGGGGCAGGCAGCTGGAGTCAACTGGGGCAGGCAGCTGGGGGCAACTGGGGCAGGCAGCTGGGTGCAACTGTGGGCAGGCAGCTGGGTGCAACTGTGGGCAGGCAGCTGGAGGCAACTGGGGCAGGCAGCTGGGTGCAACTGTGGGCAGGCAGCTGGGTGCAACTGTGGGCAGGCAGCTGGGTGCAACTGTGGGCAGGCAGCTGGGTGCAACTGTGGGCAGGCAGCTGGGTGCAACTGTGGGCAGGCAGCTGGGTGCAACTGTGGGCAGGTAGCTGGGTGCAACTGTGGGCAGGTAGCTGGGGGCAACTGTGGGCAGGTAGCTGGGGGCAACTGTGGGCAGGTAGCTGGGTGCAACTGTGGATTGAAATGTGGAGCCTAAACTCACTTACCCAGAAGTCAAATTCTCTCGTGAAAGTTTGTCATTTCCTGTTTTACTTCTGGGGGAATGCCGTTAACAATTGTGATTACGTTTGTGCAAAAGAAGGAAGAGAAGTCTCCTCCCTCGTAAACGGAAACTCTCGGGCCAAACCCCTCCCTTCCACTAATTGGACCGGTGTTACTTATGGTCAAAAAAGGAAACGTTTGTTTTCATGAATTTCGACAGCAGACAATTTTGGAATCTAGTGGAAACCGTTTGTCATCCAAACAAGGGCTTGAAAAATCACTGCACCAGCCTTCGCCCAATCCTGATTCATCCAAACACTCAACAATGAAAACCTCAAAGCGAGGTTACTGCTGCTCTGTACGTGGGCCTTGACAGATCCTCGCCGTTTCATCTGTTCACCAGAATCTGTCCACAGGAGATAACGTGGAGCCAGAAGGCTTCCAATACCCTTCAACCAATCAGGTAGCAACTCCCTCGTCATTGGACTTCCCTTCTGAAAGGAGTGTGTGTGTGATGTGATAACGGCCATGTCGTGGGCTAGGGGACCTGTGTGTGTCGGGCTGCACATAGCGGTAGAGGGCCCTGTGATGCTGCCAGCTTCCTGGCCTGGCGTCTCTGTGAGGACTGTTGAAGAGCGCTCGCTCCACACGGTGTGCGGCCCAGCGGGGTCCCTGGCGGCTGCTGCCTCACAGATTAAACCTGGAGCAGTCTGTCTCTACAGATCCCTACGCAGACACACACAGCCAACTACCCACCGCTCCGCACAAACCGCCATTATCAGCACAGCTGACCCCCCCCCCCCCCCCGACTCCCCCACAACACAGCATCTGATTGGAACATGCCAAAACGTGACAATATGAAGACATTCAGAAACAGACACTCATCCATCCATTCCATAGGAAGTAGACCAGTGGAATACCTCTATCTTGTCAGTCTTGGCGTCGCCCCAGTAGATCATACGGTCTGCATAGTCCAGCGCCAGCCCATTGGGCCAGCCCAGGGAGGTGTTGACCATCACTACCCGCTCGGTCCCGTCCAGGTCTGCACGCTCAATCTTAGGAACCTCGCCCCAGTCGGTCCAGTACATGTATCTGTAACGACCAGAGAGGGAACAGAGTGATCCTACCAGACAGGGAACAGAGTGATCCTACCAGACAGGGAACAGAGTGATCCTATCAGAGAGGGAACAGAGTGATCCTACCAGAGAGGGAACAGAGTGATCCTACCAGAGAGGGAACAGAGTGATCCTACCAGAGGGGGAACAGAGTGATCCTACCAGACAGGGAACAGAGTGATCCTACCAGACAGGGAACAGAGTGATCCTATCAGAGAGGGAACAGAGTGATCCTACCAGAGAGGGAACAGAGTGATCCTACCAGAGAGGGAACAGAGTGATCCTACCAGAGGGGGAACAGAGTGATCCTACCAGACAGGGAACAGAGTGATCCTACCAGACAGGGAACAGAGTGATCCTACCAGGCAGGGAACAGAGTGATCCTACCAGAGGGGGAACAGAGTGATCCTACCAGAGGGGGAACAGAGTGATCCTACCAGAGAGGGAACAGAGTGATCCTATCAGACAGGGAACCGAGTGATCCTACCAGAGGGGGAACAGAGTGATCCTACCAGACAGGGAACAGAGTGATCCTACCAGACAGGGAACAGAGTGATCCTACCAGAGAGGGAACAGAGTGATCCTACCAGAGAGGGAACAGAGTGATCCTACCAGAGAGGGAACAGAGTGATCCTACCAGAGAGGGAACAGAGTGATCCTACCAGAGAGGGAACAGAGTGATCCTACCAGAGAGGGAACAGAGTGATCCTATCAGACAGGGAACAGAGTGATCCTACCAGACAGGGAACAGAGTGATCCTACCAGAGGGGGAACAGAGTGATCCTACCAGACAGGGAACAGAGTGATCCTACCAGAGAGGGAACAGAGTGATCCTACCAGAGAGGGAACAGAGTGATCCTATCAGACAGGGAACAGGGTGATCCTATCAGAGAGGGAACAGAGTGATCCTACCAGAGAGGGAACAGAGTGATCCTATCAGAGAGGGAACAGAGTGATCCTATCAGAGAGGGAACAGAGTGATCCTATCAGAGAGGGAACAGAGTGATCCTATCAGAGAGGGAACAGAGTGATCCTATCAGAGAGGGAACAGAGTGATCCTATCAGAGAGGGAACAGAGTGATCCTACCAGGCAGGGAACAGAGTGATCCTATCAGAGGGGGAACAGAGTGATCCTACCAGAGAGGGAACAGAGTGATCCTACCAGAGAGGGAACAGAGTGATCCTACCAGAGAGGGAACAGAGTGATCCTACCAGAGAGGGAACAGAGTGATCCTACCAGAGAGGGAACAGAGTGATCCTACCAGAGAGGGAACAGAGTGATCCTACCAGAGAGGGAACAGAGTGATCCTACCAGAGAGGGAACAGGGTGATCCTACCAGAGAGGGAACAGAGTGATCCTATCAGAGAGGGAACAGAGTGATCCTACCAGACAGGGAACAGAGTGATCCTATCAGAGAGGGAACAGAGTGATCCTATCAGAGGGGGAACAGAGTGATCCTACCAGAGAGGGAACAGAGTGATCCTACCAGAGAACAGAGAACTCAGATTACAGCCTAACATGAATGAATGAAGAGCAGAAATAGAGGGAGGACTGGATGAGCAGATGTCTGAGTTTAGGGTTAATGCTGGAGCTCTGCCTTGGTGCATTATGGGCCAGCGCCATGAAGGGCATTACTGGTGCTGAACGGCAGGCACATCAAATCAGTAGAAACCGTGACAACGGTGAGGTCACCCCTCAACCAACTAGGGATACTACTGCCTGAGGCCTGATGATGTCATCACAGAGGGCATGTGGCCAGGCCAGGATAGGTCATATATAGTGTAGTGAACCCACCCAGTGACAGGATCAAGTACGATGGCTCAGGTTTAGGGTTAGTATAGAGACAGCAGTTACCCAGCGACAGGATCCAGTACGATGGCTCAGGGTTAGGGTTTAGGGTTAGTATAGAGACAGCAGTTACCCAGTGACAGGATCAAGTACGATGGCTCAGGTTTAGGGTTAGTATAGAGACAGCAGTTACCCAGCGACAGGATCCAGTACGATGGCTCAGGGTTAGGGTTTAGGGTTAGTATAGCGACAGCAGTTACCCAGTGACAGGGTCCAGTACGATGGCTCAGGGTTAGGGTTTAGGGTTAGTATAGAGACAGCAGTTACCCAGCGACAGGATCCAGTACGATGGCTCAGGGTTAGGGTTTAGGGTTAGTATAGAGACAGTAGTTACCCAGCGACAGGATCCAGTACGATGGCTCAGGGTTAGGGTTAGTATAGAGACAGCAGTTACCCAGCGACAGGATCCAGTACGATGGCTCAGGGTTAGGGTTTAGGGTTAGTATAGAGACAGCAGTTACCCAGCGACAGGATCCAGTACGATGGCTCAGGGTTAGGGTTTAGGGTTAGTATAGAGACAGCAGTTACCCAGCGACAGGATCCAGTACGATGGCTCAGGGTTAGGGTTTAGGGTTAGTATAGAGACAGCAGTTACCCAGCAACAGGATCCAGTACGATGGCTCAGGGTTAGGGTTAATATAGAGACAGCAGTTACCCAGCGACAGGATCCAGTACGATGGCTCAGGGTTAGGGTTAATATAGAGACAGCAGTTACCCAGCGACAGGATCCAGTACGATGGCTCAGGGTTAGGGTTTAGGGTTAGTATAGAGACAGCAGTTACCCAGCGACAGGATCCAGTACGATGGCTCAGGGTTAGGGTTTAGGGTTAGTATAGAGACAGCAGTTACCCAGCGACAGGATCCAGTACGATGGCTCAGGGTTAGGGTTTAGGGTTAGTATAGAGACAGCAGTTACCCAGCGACAGGATCCAGTACGATGGCTCAGGGTTAGGGTTTAGGGTTAGTATAGCGACAGCAGTTACCCAGCGACAGGATCCAGTACGATGGCTCAGGGTTAGGGTTCAGGGTTAGTATAGAGACAGCAGTTACCCAGCGACAGGATCCAGTACGATGGCTCAGGGTTAGGGTTTAGGGTTAGTATAGAGACAGCAGTTACCCAGCGACAGGATCCAGTACGATGGCTCAGGGTTAGTATAGAGACAGCAGTTACCCAGCGACAGGATCCAGTACGATGGCTCAGGGTTAGGGTTAGTATAGAGACAGCAGTTACCCAGCGACAGGATCCAGTACGATGGTTCAGGGTTAGTATAGAGACAGCAGTTACCCAGCGACAGGATCCAGTACGATGGCTCGTGGTTCGTCCAGGTCCTCTGATATCAGGATCTTCCTCATGGTTCCGTTGAGGCGTGTCACCTCGATGCGGTCCGTTCCCGTGTCAGTCCAGTACAGGTTCCGGGCGATCCAGTCCACTGCGATGCCGTCAGGGTGGTTCACCTGAGAGAGAAAATAAACAGCAGGTCAATTAAGACCAAAAAGCACATTTTTAATAATAATAATAGGTCATTTAGCAGTCATTTTTGCTTTCATTAATTTTTACAATATAGCCAATCTAGCGGAAATCGCTCAGTTCTGCCTCCAGGGCAAGACTCATACCAAATGAAGTATATATCTGGGCCCACATTCACAGATCATCTCCGAGTGGGAGATCAGAGCATCTCAGAGTGGGAGATCAGAGCATCTCAGAGTGGGAGATCAGAGCATCTCAGAGTGGGAGATCAGAGCATCTCAGAGTGGGAGATCAGAGCATCTCAGAGTGGGAGATCAGAGCATCTCAGAGTGGAAGAGCTGGATCAGTCGGCCTTTAAGATCTAATGACATATTATATGGACAGATCCTAATCTGGTTGGACACATTTATATGGACGTGCTTCTTAATAAAACCTACTGAAAGAAGCAATTACACTTTATTATTATCATGGCATTTCATTATTATTATTATTATTATTATTCAGGTTATTACTTCTGAATATGAATCAACAAATGAAGAAACGCCAGGTTGGAGAGGATCCATCTCATGTAGGTATGTATAACATTAACAGAGTCTGAATAAAGATGGAGGCCTACCTTCTGTTGGCTTTACATATAAAACCATTCAATATAGATCCTATTTCGACGCACAAAACCATTCAAACAAAGACCGATGGGTTTTCTCCCACTTCTCCCAAAATATTCCCAAAAATGTTACAAACCCTGCTGCTGCGGTCTTTTCGATGACATTGGCATTGACATACGTTCGTCAAAGAGAGGACGCCGTCGTGAGAGAAATAATGTAGCCTAAACCAATGAAAACAGGCCTTTTACCAGATTCAATCATGACAGGAGCATTTGATTCTTATTGAAGAGATGGAATCCAGACAGGCTCCTTTAGGAAATGCTGAATGGACATACGGGTCTATAGAGAGAATCAGCCAACACTCATACACCCCTGTAAAAAGGACCAGTCAATCAAAGCCACCAGCGTCAAAACATAAGAGCAAATATTTCTCCTTTCCTTAAAACAAACCTAAGACTACTTTAGTCTTTCCAGAAAGTTATTTTCTTCTTTTCTATAAGTTCATGAATTTACAATGAAAGTATGAAGGGGACAGACAGCTACGCTATAGTATAAAGATGAAATCATTAATGCAGTAGTATAAAGATGAAATTGAAAATCATTAAAAATAGAAACCAATCCAGCCATCATCTCTATGGTCTATTGATCAGCCCGCTGATTAGAGAGGGGAGGAGTGGGGGAAAGATTTAAATACTGCGAGGAACTATTATCATTTCAATGGATGTTTTTTTTTTTTAAACGGACTTGGTTGACTTACTGTGTGAGGTGAAGAAAGAAAATGGCTGAAGCCCAGCTGGGCACTTTCCTACATTTGACATTTTGGAGCAGCAGGCCTGGTTCTTCTATGCGTGTTCAGGTTCTTCTATGCGTGCTCAGGTGCTTCTATGCGTGTTCAGGTTTGAGCGCTCCGTCAACATGAACACGTCAGAGAAATCAGACATGCTCACGTGGAGCGTGGAAATTGAAAAAAGGTATGAAATAAACCAAAACTTGTTTCTCACAAAGTGTAGCAGGTTTTGAACTCTGCAAACAAACGTTTCCACTCCGAGAATGAGAACGGTAAATTACTGTAATTAATAGATGCAATAACAGAAATGAATTTAAACCAAATGACAGGGATTAAAGGTCAACTGCCTGTTTTACAAACGGTAGGCTACCCTACG
This sequence comes from Coregonus lavaretus, assembly GCF_964263955.1. NCBI lineage: Eukaryota > Metazoa > Chordata > Actinopteri > Salmoniformes > Salmonidae > Coregonus > Coregonus lavaretus. Next base: position 10,570 of record NW_028161185.1, read on the forward strand.
GACATTCAGAAAAGTGCATTGTGGGCCGACACTGTATAGCCATGGCTACTATTCCACCTTGCGGGAATAATGTGTCTCGCAGCGGGCAGCATATCGGCCAGGACCAGGCCTGATCAGCGTTGGATTAGTCTAGAAATTAAGAAAAGATTCCATATCAAATGATACCATGCCAGGCTGGAGAGGACCGGTCCAAATGATACCAAGCCAGGCTGGAGAGGACTGGTCCAAATGATACCAAGCCAGGCTGGAGAGGACTGGTCCAAATGATACCAAGCCAGGCTGGAGAGGACTGGTCCAAATGATACCAAGCCAGGCTGGAGAGGACTGGTCCAAATGATACCAAGCCAGGCTGGAGAGGACTGGTCCAAATGATACCAAGCCAGGCTGGAGAGGATTGGTCCAAATGATACCAAGCCAGGCTGGAGAGGACTGGTCCAAATGATACCATGCCAGGTTGGAGAGGACTGGTCCAAATGATACCATGCCAGGCTGGAGAGGACTGGTCCAAATGATACCATGCCAGGCTGGAGAGGACTGGTCCAAATGATACCATGCCAGGCTGGAGAGGACTGGTCCAAATGATACCAAGCCAGGCTGGAGAGGACTGGTCCAAATGATACCAAGCCAGGCTGGAGAGGACTGGTCCAAATGATACCAAGCCAGGCTGGAGAGGACTGGTCCAAATGATACCAAGCCAGGCTGGAGAGGACTGGTCCAAATGATACCAAGCCAGGCTGGAGAGGACTGGTCCAAATGATACCAAGCCAGGCTGGAGAGGACTGGTCCATGGTCCATTTTGACACGTTACAGCTTTACAGCAGGGTTCTTCCATTCCGGTCCTGGAGGGCCGAAACACCTCTGTTTTTCATCCTCTCCTTCTAATCAGGGGCTAATTCAGACCTGGGACACCAGGTGAGTGCAATGAACTACCAGGTAGAAATAAAAAAACAGAAGTGTTTCGGCCCTCCAGGACCAGAGGTTAGGGTTACTGACCTGAGGTTAGGGTTAGGGTTACTGACCTGAGGTTAGGGTTACTGACCTGAGGTTAGGGTTACTGACCTGAGGTTAGGGTTACTGACCTGAGGTTAGGGTTAGGGTTACTGACCTGAGGTTAGGGTTACTGACCTGAGGTTAGGGTTACTGACCAGAGGTTAGGGTTAGGGTTACTGACCAGAGGTTAGGGTTAGGGTTACTGACCAGAGGTTAGGGTTAGGGTTACTGACCAGAGGTTAGGGTTAGGGTTACTGACCTGAGGGGTTAGGGTTAGGGTTACTGACCTGAGGTTAGGGTTACTGACCTGAGGGGTTAGGGTTAGGGTTACTGACCTGAGGTTAGGGTTACTGACCTGAGGTTAGGGTTAGGGTTACTGACCTGAGGTTAGGGTTACTGACCTGAGGTTAGGGTTAGGGTTACTGACCTGAGGTTAGGGTTAGGGTTACTGACCTGAGGTTAGGGTTACTGACCTGAGGTTAGGGTTACTGACCTGAGGTTAGGGTTAGGGTTACTGACCTGAGGTTAGGGTTAGGGTTACTGACCTGAGGTTAGGGTTACTGACCTGAGGTTAGGGTTACTGACCTGAGGTTAGGGTTAGGGTTACTGACCAGAGGTTAGGGTTACTGACCTGAGGTTAGGGTTAGGGTTACTGACATGAGGTTAGGGTTAGGGTTACTGACCTGAGGTTAGGGTTAGGGTTACTGACCTGAGGTTAGGGTTAGGGTTACTGACCTGAGGTTAGGGTTAGGGTTACTGACCTGAGGTTAGGGTTAGGGTTACTGACCTGAGGTTAGGGTTAGGGTTACTGACCTGAGGTTAGGGTTAGGGTTACTGACCTGAGGTTAGGGTTACTGACCTGAGGTTAGGGTTACTGACCTGAGGTTAGGGTTACTGACCTGAGGTTAGGGTTACTGACCTGAGGTTAGGGTTAGGGTTACTGACCTGAGGTTAGGGTTAGGGTTACTGACCTGAGGTTAGGGTTAGGGTTACTGACCTGAGGTTAGGGTTAGGGTTACTGACCTGAGGTTAGGGTTAGGGTTACTGACCTGAGGTTAGGGTTAGGGTTACTGACCTGAGGTTAGGGTTAGGGTTACTGACTTGAGGTTAGGGTTAGGGTTACTGACCTGAGGTTAGGGTTAGGGTTACTGACCTGAGGTTAGGGTTAGGGTTACTGACCTGAGGTTAGGGTTACTGACCTGAGGTTAGGGTTACTGACCTGAGGTTAGGGTTACTGACCTGAGGTTAGGGTTAGGGTTACTGACCTGAGGTTAGGGTTACTGACCTGAGGTTAGGGTTACTGACCTGAGGTTAGGGTTACTGACCTGAGGTTGAGGTTACTGACCTGAGGTTAGGGTTACTGACCTGAGGTTAGGGTTACTGACCTGAGGTTAGGGTTACTGACCTGAGGTTGAGGTTACTGACCTGAGGTTAGGGTTACTGACCTGAGGTTAGGGTTAGGGTTACTGACCTGAGGTTAGGGTTACTGACCTGAGGTTAGGGTTACTGACCTGAGGTTAGGGTTAGGGTTACTGACCTGAGGTTAGGGTTACTGACCTGAGGTTAGGGTTACTGACCTGAGGTTAGGGTTAGGGTTACTGACCTGAGGTTAGGGTTACTGACCTGAGGTTAGGGTTAGGGTTACTGACCTGAGGTTAGGGTTAGGGTTACTGACCTGAGGTTAGGGTTAGGGTTACTGACCAGAGGTTAGGGTTAGGGTTACTGACCAGAGGTTAGGGTTAGGGTTACTGACCAGAGGTTAGGGTTAGGGTTACTGACCAGAGGTTAGGGTTAGGGTTACTGACCTGAGGTTAGGGTTACTGACCTGAGGTTAGGGTTACTGACCTGAGGTTAGGGTTAGGGTTACTGACCTGAGGTTAGGGTTAGGGTTACTGACCTGAGGTTAGGGTTACTGACCTGAGGTTAGGGTTACTGACCTGAGGTTAGGGTTACTGACCTGAGGTTAGGGTTACTGACCAGAGGTTAGGGTTACTGACCAGAGGTTAGGGTTAGGGTTACTGACCTGAGGTTAGGGTTAGGGTTACTGACCTGAGGTTAGGGTTAGGGTTACTGACCTGAGGTTAGGGTTAGGGTTACTGACCTGAGGTTAGGGATACTGACCTGAGGTTAGGGTTACTGACCTGAGGTTAGGGTTACTGACCTGAGGTTAGGGTTACTGACCTGAGGTTAGGGTTACTGACCTGAGGTTAGGGTTACTGACCTGAGGGGTTAGGGTTACTGACCTGAGGTTAGGGTTAGGGTTACTGACCTGAGGTTAGGGTTACTGACCTGAGGTTAGGGTTAGGGTTACTGACCTGAGGTTAGGGTTACTGATCTGAGGTTAGGGTTACTGACCTGAGGTTAGGGTTACTGACCTGAGGTTAGGGTTAGGGTTACTGACCTGAGGTTAGGGTTAGGGTTACTGACCTGAGGTTAGGGTTACTGACCTGAGGTTAGGGTTTCTGACCTGAGGTTAGGGTTACTGACCAGAGGTTAGGGTTACTGACCTGAGGTTAGGGTTAGGGTTACTGACCTGAGGTTAGGGTTAGGGTTACTGACCTGAGGTTAGGGTTAGGGTTACTGACCTGAGGTTAGGGTTAGGGTTACTGACCTGAGGTTAGGGTTAGGGTTACTGACCTGAGGTTAGGGTTACTGACCTGAGGTTAGGGTTACTGACCTGAGGTTAGGGTTACTGACCTGAGAGGTTAGGGTTAGGGTTACTGGCCTGAGGTTAGGGTTACTGACCTGAGGTTAGGGTTACTGACCTGAGGTTAGGGTTACTGACCTGAGGTTAGGGTTACTGACCTGAGGTTAGGGTTAGGGTTACTGACCTGAGGTTAGGGTTACTGACCTGAGGTTAGGGTTACTGACCTGAGGGGTTAGGGTTACTGACCTGAGGTTAGGGTTAGGGTTACTGACCTGAGGTTAGGGTTACTGACCTGAGGTTAGGGTTACTGACCTGAGGTTAGGGTTAGGGTTACTGACCTGAGGTTAGGGTTACTGACCTGAGGTTAGGGTTACTGACCTGAGGTTAGGGTTACTGACCTGAGGTTAGGGTTACTGACCTGAGGTTAGGGTTACTGACCTGAGGTTAGGGTTACTGACCTGAGGTTAGGGTTAGGGTTACTGACCTGAGGTTAGGGTTACTGACCTGAGGTTAGGGTTAGGGTTACTGACCTGAGGTTAGGGTTAGGGTTACTGACCTGAGGTTAGGGTTACTGACCTGAGGTTAGGGTTACTGACCTGAGAGGTTAGGGTTAGGGTTACTGACCTGAGGTTAGGGTTACTGACCTGAGGTTAGGGTTACTGACCTGAGGTTAGGGTTACTGACCTGAGGTTAGGGTTAGGGTTACTGACCTGAGGTTAGGGTTACTGACCTGAGGGGTTAGGGTTACTGACCTGAGGTTAGGGTTACTGACCTGAGGTTAGGGTTACTGACCTGAGGTTAGGGTTACTGACCTGAGGTTAGGGTTACTGACCTGAGGTTAGGGTTAGGGTTACTGACCTGAGGTTAGGGTTACTGACCTGAGGTTAGGGTTACTGACCTGAGGTTAGGGTTACTGACCTGAGGTTAGGGTTAGGGTTACTGACCTGAGGTTAGGGTTACTGACCTGAGGGGTTAGGGTTACTGACCTGAGGTTAGGGTTACTGACCTGAGAGGTGACGATGAACTGAGCGTCGGAGCCGTCCAGGTACGACCTCCTGATGGCCCTGACCTCGTCGTCCGTCCAATAGATGTGTCCGTCCACCGGGTCATAGTCGATGGCGATGGCGTGGCGGATGTCGTCCGTCTGGAGGATGATGTCAGTGAAGTCAGGCGTGTCCAGGGAGATGCGGCGCAGGTCAGTCCGCCGGGCCAGCAGGAGGAGCTGGGTGGCACCTGGAGGGGGAGAGAGATGGGAGGGTGAGTCAGGACATGACAACAGAATGATTGTCCCCACATAGGAGGGCTGGGGGAGAGATGGGAGGGTGAGTCAGGACATGATAAAGAAGAGGGTCCGGGGGAGAAAGAAGAGGGTCCGGGGGAGAAAGAAGAGGGTCCGGGGGGAGAAAGAAGAGGGTCCGGGGGGAGACAGAAGAGGGTCCGGGGGGAGACAGAAGAGGGTCCGGGGGGAGACAGAAGAGGGTCCGGGGGGAGACAGAAGAGGGTCGGGGGGAGACGGAATAGAAGGTTCAAATCACTCCCTGGTTTCCCAGCCAGAGTTGGCTCAAGTTTCCCTCATTTCTTCCAAACCTTTTGAAGTCACAGAAAAGTAAGTCACAACACTGTAAAAGCAGAGAAAATCCAAGTCTGTGTTGCTATCTGATGTCTGCAGGCCAGAACAACCCCTTAAACCCTCCAGGCCCCTCCAACGTATCCTGAAAACCTCATCTCTGAAAATACCATTCAGAAACAGACTTTCAACCGTCAAGCATGGCCTCCCTCCATCCATCTCTCCCATCTCTGTTCCTCTACAACCCTTTCTGACTCTCTACCCCTCAGTCAGCCCTCCCCTCTCCACCCGGGGGGGGGGGGGATTGGGGCGTAGGTCTCAGAAGGGGGGATTGGGGCGTAGGTCTCAGAAGGGGGGGTTGGGGCGTAGGTCTCAGAAGGGGGGGTTGGGTGTAGGTCTCAGAAGGGGGGGTTGGGGCGTAGGTCTCAGAAGGGGGGGTTGGGGTGTAGGTCTCAGAAGGGGGGGTTGGGGTGTAGGTCTCAGAAGGGGGGGTTGGGGCGTAGGTCTCAGAAGGGGGGGGTTGGGGTGTAGGTCTCAGCAGGGGGGGTTGGGGTGTAGGTCTCAGCAGGGGGGTTGGGGCGTAGGTCTCAGCAGGGGGGTAGGTCTCAGAAGGGGGGGTTGGGGCGTAGGTCTCAGCAGGGGGGGTTGGGGCGTAGGTCTCAGAAGGGGGGGTTGGGGCGTAGGTCTCAGAAGGGGGGGTTGGGGCGTAGGTCTCAGAAGGGGGGGTTGGGGCGTAGGTCTCAGAAGGGGGGGTTGGGGCGTAGGTCTCAGCAGGGGGGGTTGGGGCGTAGGTCTCAGAAGGGAGGGGTTGGGGTGTAGGTCTCAGAAGGGGGGGTTGGGGCGTAGGTCTCAGAAGGGAGGGGTTGGGGTGTAGGTCTCAGAAGGGGGGGTTGGGGCGTAGGTCTCAGAAGGGGGGGGTTGGGGTGTAGGTCTCAGAAGGGGGGGTTGGGATGTAGGTCTCAGAAGGGGGGGTTGGGGTGTAGGTCTCAGCAGGGGGGTAGGTCTCAGAAAGGGGGGTTGGGGCGTAGGTCTCAGCAGGGGGGTAGGTCTCAGAAGGGGGGGGTTGGGGCGTAGGTCTCAGCAGGGGGGTAGGTCTCAGAAGGGGGGGTTGGGGTGTAGGTCTCAGAAGGGGGGGTTGGGGCGTAGGTCTCAGCAGGGGGGTAGGTCTCAGAAGGGGGGGTTGGGGCGTAGGTCTCAGCAGGGGGTAGGTCTCTTAAGGGGGGGGTTGGGGTGTAGGTCTCTGAAGGGGGGGTTGGGGCGTAGGTCTCAGCAGGGGGGTAGGTCTCTGAAGGGGGGGGTTGGGGCGTAGGTCTCTGAAGGGGGGGTTGGGGCGTAGGTCTCAGAAGGGGGGGTTGGGGCGTAGGTCTCTGCAGGGGCGTAGGTCTCAGAAGGGGGGGGTTGGGGTGTAGGTCTCAGAAGGGGGGGGTTGGGGTGTAGGTCTCAGAAGGGGGGGGTTGGGGTGTAGGTCTCAGCAGGGGGGTAGGTCTCAGAAAGGGGGGTTGGGGCGTAGGTCTCAGCAGGGGGGTAGGTCTCAGAAGGGGGGGTTGGGGCGTAGGTCTCAGAAGGGGGGGTTGGGGTGTAGGTCTCAGAAGGGGGGGGTTGGGGTGTAGGTCTCAGCAGGGGGGGGTTGGGGCGTAGGTCTCAGCAGGGGTGTAGGTCTCAGCAGGGGGGGTTGGGGTGTAGGTCTCAGAAGGGGGGGTTGGGGCGTAGGTCTCAGCAGGGGGGTAGGTCTCTGAAGAGGGGGGTTGGGGCGTAGGTCTCTGAAGGGGGGCTTGGGGCGTAGGTCTCAGAAGGGGGGGTTGGGGCGTAGGTCTCAGCAGGGGGGCAGGTCTCTGAAGGGGGGGGTTGGGGTGTAGGTCTCTGAAGGGGGGGGTTGGGGCGTAGGTCTCAGCAGGGGGGTAGGTCTCTGAAGGGGGGGTTGGGGCGTAGGTCTCAGCAGGGGGGTAGGTCTCTGAAGGGGGGTTGGGGTGTAGGTCTCTGAAGGGGGGGTTGGGGCGTAGGTCTCAGCAGGGGGGTAGGTCTCTGAAGGGGGGGTTGGGGCGTAGGTCTCAGCAGGGGGGTAGGTCTCAGAAGGGGGGGTTGGGGCGTAGGTCTCAGCAGGGGGGTAGGTCTCTGAAGGGGGGGTTGGGGCGTAGGTCTCAGCAGGGGGGTAGGTCTCTGAAGGGGGGTTGGGGTGTAGGTCTCTGAAGGGGGGGGTTGGGGTGTAGGTCTCAGAAGGGGGGGGTTGGGGTGTAGGTCTCAGAAGGGGGGGGGTTGGGGTGTAGGTCTCAGCAGGGGGGTAGGTCTCAGAAAGGGGGGTTGGGGCGTAGGTCTCAGCAGGGAGGTAGGTCTCAGAAGGGGGGGTTGGGGCGTAGGTCTCAGAAGGGGGGGTTGGGGTGTAGGTCTCAGAAGGGGGGTTGGGGTGTAGGTCTCAGCAGGGGGGGGTTGGGGCGTAGGTCTCAGCAGGGGTGTAGGTCTCAGCAGGGGGGGTTGGGGTGTAGGTCTCAGAAGGGGGGGTTGGGGCGTAGGTCTCAGCAGGGGGGTAGGTCTCTGAAGGGGGGGGTTGGGGCGTAGGTCTCTGAAGGGGGGGTTGGGGCGTAGGTCTCAGAAGGGGGGGTTGGGGCGTAGGTCTCAGCAGGGGGGCAGGTCTCTGAAGGGGGGGGGTGGGAAGTAGGTCTCTGAAGGGGGGGTTGGGGCGTAGGTCTCAGCAGGGGGGTAGGTCTCTGAAGGGGGGGTTGGGGTGTAGGTCTCTGAAGGGGGGGGTTGGGGCGTAGGTCTCAGCAGGGGGGTAGGTCTCTGAAGGGGGGGTTGGGGCGTAGGTCTCAGCAGGGGGGTAGGTCTCTGAAGGGGGGTTGGGGTGTAGGTCTCTGAAGGGGGGGTTGGGGCGTAGGTCTCAGCAGGGGGGTAGGTCTCTGAAGGGGGGGTTGGGGCGTAGGTCTCAGCAGGGGGGTAGGTCTCTGAAGGGGGGGTTGGGGCGTAGGTCTCAGCAGGGGGGTAGGTCTCTGAAGGGGGGGTTGGGGCGTAGGTCTCAGCAGGGGGGTAGGTCTCAGAAGGGGGGTTGGGGCGTAGGTCTCAGAAGGGGGGGTTGGGGCGTAGGTCTCAGCAGGGGGGTAGGTCTCTGAAGGGGGGGTTGTGGCGTAGGTCTCAGCAGGGGGGTAGGTCTCAGAAGGGGGGGTTGGGGCGTAGGTCTCTGAAGGGGGGGTTGGGGCGTAGGTCTCAGCAGGGGGGTAGGTCTCTGAAGGGGGGGTTGGGGCGTAGGTCTCAGCAGGGGGGGTTGGGGCGTAGGTCTCTGAAGGGGGGGGGTTGGGGCGTAGGTCTCAGAAGGGGGGGTTGGGGCGTAGGTCTCAGAAGGGGGGTAGGTCTCAGAAGGGTGGTAGGTCTCAGAAGGGGGGTAGGTCTCAGCAGGGGGGTAGGTCTCTGAAGGGGGGGGTTGGGGGCGTAGGTCTCAGAAGGGGGGTAGGTCTCTGAAGGGGGGGGGTTGGGGCGTAGGTCTCTGAAGGGGGTGGGGTTGGGGCGTAGGTCTCTGAAGGGGGGGTTGGGGCGTAGGTCTCACCGTCTCTGCATCTCTTGTTGTCCTCTAGCAGCTGGACTCCGGTGGGACAGGCACACTGGTAGTACGGTTCGATAGGAGACAGGAGGCAGAGGTGGGAGCACCCTCCGTTCTCCACCGAGCATGGTGAAGACACTGTTTAGGAAGGAAACAACATGCCGTCAGAGGCCCCATTCTACATACAAACACCTCATATACACTACTATTCATTCATTATCGCTCAAGTGTCCCAAATGGCACCCTATTCCCGATTTAGTGTGCTACTTTGACCAAAGTAGGGTGACATTTTGGGAGGTAAACATTATCTCTGAAGAGTACAGTACATGACCGGAAGGATGTGGACACCTCCCGACCAACAGCTCTTGTGCTGCCGTTGCTCCAGAGGCAGTTCGGAACTCGCTAGCGAGTGTTGCAACCGAGGGCAGACGATTTCTCCGTGCTACGCGCTTCAGTTGACCGTGGCATGGCCGAAATTTGACTGACGTGTTGGAACGGTGGCATCCTATGACGGTGCCACGTTGAAAGTCACGGAGCTCTTCAGTACGGGCCATTCAGCTGCCAACGTTTGTCTATGGAGATCGCACGGCTGTGTGCTCGATTTTATACATCCGTCAGCAACGTGTGTGGCTGAAACAGCCCAATCCAATCATTTGAAGGGGCGTCAACATACTGCTGTAAATAGAGTCTCTTAACCACCG
>NW_028161185.1:25000-32501 GCF_964263955.1 Coregonus lavaretus
GGCAGCTGAACTAACCCTATAGGATAGGACCACAGGCAGCTGAACTAACCCTATAGGATAGGACCACAGGCAGCTGAACTAACCCTATAGGATAGGACCACAGGCAGCTGAACTAACCCTATAGGACCACAGGCAGCTGAACTAACCCTATAGGACCACAGCACAGAGGACCTCTCTGAGCAGAATAACCCCTCTGACGAGGGAGGGCTCAGGGTCCCACCAGAACTACCAGAGGTCTCCATAGATTCACTCCTCTTATGTGGACAGATGGGTCCTTCCATGAATTTATATCCAATAACGGCTATCTGCATCGGCCTAGAATTAGACAGACTGACGCTGTGCTGCAGTGGATGTCTGAGGCGTCCATCTAAACACAGACTGACAGACAGACACTAACCCTATAGGACCACAGACAGACTGACAGACACTAACCCTAGAGGACCACAGACAGACTGACAGACACTAACCCTATAGGACCACAGACAGACTGACAGACACTAACCCTATAGGACCACAGCACAGAGGCGTCCATCTAAACACAGACAGACAGACTGACAGACACTAACCCTATAGGACCACAGACAGACGCGTCTCGAGGGGTGTACCCATAGCCTACACACTGATTCTACTGTTGCCAGGTAACCAATGAGCACCAACACACTGATTCTACTGTTGCCAGGTAACCAATGAGCACCAACAACACAGGACGGCAGACCATTTCAGACTTTGTCACAGAAACATCAATGTCAGTCTGAAAACGTCCAACCTCTAGACAGAACGTGTTTAGACCACAAAGCCTGAAGAAGACACAGTGCTGCTGAAACGTTGGTGGATTTTATCCAATAAATTACCGGGTGGTCATACATAGAGTGCGACTGTTTTTCTAGACCTCAAACCAACCTGACAACCCAATGGTCTATTACCGCTCTGGTCGTCCATTTTAGGACCTGTAGCTGGATGTGTTTACATTTACATTTAAGTCATTTAGCAGAGGCTCTTATCCAGAGCAACTTAACAGTTAGTGAGTGCATACATATTTCATACTGCCCCCCCCCCGCTGTGGGAAACGAACCCACAACCCTGGCGTTGCAAACGCCATGCTCTACCAACTGAGCTACACGGGGCCCCCGGTGTTTACCGTCATATGCTGCTGTTTGGGGATCAGGGAGCCCACCAGGACGCAGCTTGTGGCCGTGTTTGTGGACGTGAACGACGCCGAGGAAAGGAGGCGCGATGAGAAGGGGGTGTAGAGAGTCTGTCGTTTTAACACATCAGTTCAAGGGACCATGGGAACCAGTGTGTTTAAAGGGACCATGGGAACCAGTGTGTTTAAAAGGGACCATATCAAATTGGGTATCGAATGAAAGCTAAGAGACTATATTTTGGGGATGAGTTTGCATCCCTGCAACTGAAGAAAATTACATTTTTCAACAATTTTCCATCTTAAAAATGTGGCATAAGTAAAGGCTTTGATTTCTGGTAAAACAGATGGAAACGGTCTTAGAAAACTTCTACCAGAAAAAGCCTTAAAAAGGTAGCAGAAATAAACGAACACAATCATCTAGACGTAAAGACCTCTGCCAGATAATACTAACACGTTTTGTTTTGGAGAAATTGTTTGCCTTCTGTAAGTTTAAGAAATATTGCCTTGTGATTCCATCACCAAAAACCATCTTTAAAGGTCGACTTCGGGCAAAAATTTTAAAAAAGAACGGCTTTGAAATGTACAACTGATGAATACACCGTCATACCATGTCATTTAATGCTTAAGAAACATGGATTAATAAGATATTTGGCAACAGAAGTGTCATTTCTCAGCGATCTCTACAGCTTCCGTCCAAAAAAATAAATATTCTGAAATGATGTCAACAAATACTGCAGGAGTGAGTGCAGCAGAACCAGAAAAGAGGGAGACTTGAATCCGACTTTCACTTCTCCCCCTCTGTCCAGATACTAGGGCAGTAGAATCAGCTAAGGTAAGCTCCTCCCTCTCTGTCCAGATACCAGGGCAGTAGAATCAGCTAAGGTAAGCTCCTCCCTCTCTGTCCAGATACTAGGGCAGTAGAATCAGCTAAGGTAAGCTCCTCCCTCTCTGTCCAGATACCAGGGCAGTAGAATCAGCTAAGGTAAGCTCCTCCCTCTCTGTCCAGATACCAGGGCAGTAGAATCAGCTAAGGTAAGCTCCTCCCTCTCTGTCCAGATACCAGGGCAGTAGAATCAGCTAAGGTAAGCTCCTCCCTCTGTCCAGATACTAGGGCAGTAGAATCAGCTAAGGTAAGCTCCTCCCTCTCTGTCCAGATACAGTAGAATCAGCTAAGGTAAGCTCCTCCCCTCTGTCCAGATACTAGGGCAGTAGAATCAGCTAAGGTAAGCTCCTCCCTCTCTGTCCAGATACCAGGGCAGTAGAATCAGCTAAGGTAAGCTCCTCCCTCTCTGTCCAGATACTAGGGCAGTAGAATCAGCTAAGGTAAGCTCCTCCCTCTCTGTCCAGATACTAGGGCAGTAGAATCAGCTAAGGTAAGCTCCTCCCCCTCTGTCCAGATACTAGGGCAGTAGAATCAGCTAAGGTAAGCTCCTCCCTCTCTGTCCAGATACTAGGGCAGTAGAATCAGCTAAGGTAAGCTCCTCCCTCTCTGTCCAGATACTAGGGCAGTAGAATCAGCTAAGGTAAGCTCCTCCCTCTCTGTCCAGATACTAGGGCAGTAGAATCAGCTAAGGTAAGCTCCTCCCTCTCTGTCCAGATACTAGGGCAGTAGAATCAGCTAAGGTAAGCTCCTCCCTCTCTGTCCAGATACTAGGGCAGTAGAATCAGCTAAGGTAAGCTCCTCCCTCTCTGTCCAGATACAGTAGAATCAGCTAAGGTAAGCTCCTCCCTCTCTGTCCAGATACAGTAGAATCAGCTAAGGTAAGCTCCTCCCTCTCTGTCCAGATACAGTAGAATCAGCTAAGGTAAGCTCCTCCCTCTCTGTCCAGATACAGTAGAATCAGCTAAGGTAAGCTCCTCCCTCTCTGTCCAGATACAGTAGAATCAGCTAAGGTAAGCTCCTCCCTCTCTGTCCAGATACAGTAGAATCAGCTAAGGTAAGCTCCTCCCTCTCTGTCCAGATACTAGGGCAGTAGAATCAGCTAAGGTAAGCTCCTCCCTCTCTGTCCAGATACCAGGGCAGTAGAATCAGCTAAGGTAAGCTCCTCCCTCTCTGTCCAGATACAGTAGAATCAGCTAAGGTAAGCTCCTCCCTCTCTGTCCAGATACTAGGGCAGTAGAATCAGCTAAGGTAAGCTCCTCCCTCTCTGTCCAGATACTAGGCAGTAGAATCAGCTAAGGTAAGCTCCTCCCTCTCTGTCCAGATACTAGGGCAGTAGAATCAGCTAAGGTAAGCTCCTCCCCCTCTGTCCAGATACTAGGGCAGTAGAATCAGCTAAGGTAAGCTCCTCCCTCTGTCCAGATACTAGGGCAGTAGAATCAGCTAAGGTAAGCTCCTCCCTCTCTGTCCAGATACTAGGGCAGTAGAATCAGCTAAGGTAAGCTCCTCCCTCTCTGTCCAGATACTAGGGCAGTAGAATCAGCTAAGGTAAGCTCCTCCCTCTATGTCCAGATACAGTAGAATCAGCTAAGGTAAGCTCCTCCCTCTCTGTCCAGATACAGTAGAATCAGCTAAGGTAAGCTCCTCCCTCTCTGTCCAGATACAGTAGAATCAGCTAAGGTAAGCTCCTCCCTCTCTGTCCAGATACAGTAGAATCAGCTAAGGTAAGCTCCTCCCTCTCTGTCCAGATACAGTAGAATCAGCTAAGGTAAGCTCCTCCCTCTCTGTCCAGATACCAGGGCAGTAGAATCAGCTAAGGTAAGCTCCTCCCTCTCTGTCCAGATACCAGGGCAGTAGAATCAGCTAAGGTAAGCTCCTCCCTCTCTGTCCAGATACTAGGGCAGTAGAATCAGCTAAGGTAAGCTCCTCCCTCTGTCCAGATACAGTAGAATCAGCTAAGGTAAGCTCCTCCCTCTCTGTCCAGATACCAGGGCAGTAGAATCAGCTAAGGTAAGCTCCTCCCTCTCTGTCCAGATACTAGGGCAGTAGAATCAGCTAAGGTAAGCTCCTCCCTCTCTGTCCAGATACTAGGGCAGTAGAATCAGCTAAGGTAAGCTCCTCCCTCTCTGTCCAGATACTAGGCAGTAGAATCAGCTAAGGTAAGCTCCTCCCTCTCTGTCCAGATACCAGGGCAGTAGAATCAGCTAAGGTAAGCTCCTCCCTCTCTGTCCAGATACTAGGGCAGTAGAATCAGCTAAGGTAAGCTCCTCCCTCTGTCCAGATACAGTAGAATCAGCTAAGGTAAGCTCCTCCCTCTCTGTCCAGATACCAGGGCAGTAGAATCAGCTAAGGTAAGCTCCTCCCTCTCTGTCCAGATACCAGGGCAGTAGAATCAGCTAAGGGTAAGCTCCTCCCTCTCTGTCCAGATACTAGGGCAGTAGAATCAGCTAAGGTAAGCTCCTCCCTCTCTGTCCAGATACTAGGGCAGTAGAATCAGCTAAGGTAAGCTCCTCCCTCTCTGTCCAGATACCAGGGCAGTAGAATCAGCTAAGGTAAGCTCCTCCCTCTCTGTCCAGATACTAGGGCAGTAGAATCAGCTAAGGTAAGCTCCTCCCTCTCTGTCCAGATACAGTAGAATCAGCTAAGGTAAGCTCCTCCCTCTCTGTCCAGATACCAGGGCAGTAGAATCAGCTAAGGTAAGCTCCTCCCTCTCTGTCCAGATACTAGGGCAGTAGAATCAGCTAAGGTAAGCTCCTCCCTCTCTGTCCAGATACAGTAGAATCAGCTAAGGTAACCCCATGATCTTAACAGCCACAGACAGACTGGAACAAATCCGGACCTATCATAGACGTATGTTTCACAAGTTAGGATAGCACAGTACAGTGTTAACCCCTATATGGATGTAGTGGCCGATTTTTTTTTTTTTTTAGATTTTCAGTGAGCTCCAAAAATATTGGAAAGTGACAAATGTTTTGTTGTTTTGGCTCTGTACTCCAGCACTTTGGATTTGAAATGATACAATGACTATGAAGTTAAAGGAAAAATCCACCCAAAAACACTAATTCCTTTAATCTCACATATTAATAATACTAATATGAGAACAATATTTTTGTGAACAAATGTTTCATTTTACTGTTATAATAAGGTTGGTAGCAACATGGAAAATCGTTGTGAAATCTGTTGCAGCTCAAGTGGACTACAAAATCCACAATGCAATGCTCTCTCTGTGGGCTAGCTGGCTGGCTAGCTAAAGTAGTCTCTATGGCCTGGCTAGCTAGCTAACGTAGTCTCTATGGGCTGGCTAGCTAGCTAACGTAGTCTCTATGGCCTGAATAGCTAGCTAACGTAGTCTCCTATGGCCTGGCTAGCTAGCTAACGTAGTCTCTATGGCCTGGCTAGCTAGCTACGTAGTCTCTATGGCCTGGCTAGCTAGCTAACGTAGTCTCTATGGCCTGGCTAGCTAGCTAATGTAGTCTCTATGGCCTGGCTAGCTAGCTAATGTAGTCTCTATGGCCTGGCTAGCTAGCTAATGTAGTCTCTATGGCCTGGCTAGCTAGCTAATGTAGTCTCTATGGCCTGCTAGCTAGCTAACGTAGCTATCAAATCAAATCAAATTTTATTGGCCACATGCGCCGAATACAACAGGTGCAGACATTACAGTGAAATGCTTACTTACAGCCCTTAACCAACAGTGCATTTATTTTTAATAAAAAAGTAAAATAAAACGACAACAAAAAAGTGTTGAGAAAAAAGAGCAGAAGTAAAATAAAATAACAGTAGGGAGGCTATATATATACAGGGGGGTACCGGTGCAGAGTCAATGTGCGGGGTGCACCAGCTAGTTGAGGTAGTTGAAGTAATATGTACATGTGGGTAGAGTTAAAGTGACTATGCATAAATAATTAACAGAGTAGCAGCAGCGTAAAAAGATGGGGTGGGGGGGCAGTGCAAATAGTCCAGGTAGCCATGATTAGCTGTTCAGGAGTCTTATGGCTTGGGGGTAGAAGCTGTTGAGAAGTCTTTTGGACCTAGACATGGCACTCCGGTACCGCTTACCGTGCGGTAGCAGAGAGAACAGTCTATGACTAGGGTGGCTGGAGTCTTTGACAATTTTGAGGGCCTTCCTCTGACACCGCCTGGTATAGAGGTCCTGGATGGCAGGAAGCTTGGCCCCAGTGATGTACGGGGCCGTACGCACTACCCTCTGTAGTGCCTTGCGGTCGTTGGCCAAGCAGTTGCAATACCAGGCGGTGATGCAACCAGTCAGGATGCTCTCGATGGTGCAGCTGTAGAATTTTTTGAGGATCTGAGGACCCATGCCAAATCTTTTCAGTCTCCTGAGGGGGAATAGGCTTTGTCGTGCCCTCTTCACGACTGTCTTGGTGTGTTTGGACCATGATAGCTCGTTGGTGATGTGGACACCAAGGAACTTGAAGCTCTCAACCTGCTCCACTACAGCCCCCTTCGATGAGAATGGGGGCGTGCTCAGTCCTCTTTTTTTTCCTGTAGTCCA
The DNA here is from genome assembly GCF_964263955.1 of Coregonus lavaretus. Lineage (NCBI taxonomy): Eukaryota > Metazoa > Chordata > Actinopteri > Salmoniformes > Salmonidae > Coregonus > Coregonus lavaretus. The sequence continues at coordinate 31,538 of NW_028161185.1, forward strand.
CAATCATCTCCTTTGTCTTTGTCACGTTGAGGGAGAGGTTGTTATCCTGGCACCACACGGCAGCTCTCTGACCTCCTCCCTATAGGCTGTCTCATCGTTGTCGGTGATCAAGCCTACCACTGTTGTGTCGTCAACAAACTTAATGATGGTGTTGGAGTTGTGCCTGGCCATGCAGTCATGGGTGAACAGGGAGTACAGGAGGGGACTGAGCACGCACCCCTGAGGGGCCCCCGTGTTGAGGATCAGTGTGGCAGATGTGTTGTTACCTACCTTACCACCTGGGGGCGGCCCGTCAGGAAGTCCAGGATCCAGTTGCAGAGGGAGGTGTTTAGTCCCAGGATCCTTAGCTTAGTGATGAGCTTTGAGGGCACAATGGTGTTGAATGCTGAGCTGTAGTCAATGAATAGCATTCTCACGTAGGTGTTCCTCTTGTCCAGGTGGGAAAGGGCAGTGTGGAGTGCAATAGAGATTGCATCATCTGTGGATCTGTTGGGGCGGTATGCAAATTGGAGTGGGTCTAGGGTTTCTGGGATAATGGTGTTGATGTGAGCCATGACCAGCCTTTCAAAGCACTTCATGGCTACAGACGTCAGTGCTACGGGACGGTAGTCATTTAGGCAGGTTATCTTAGTGTCCTTGGGCACGGGGACTATGGTGGTCTGCTTGAAACATGTTGGTATTACAGACTCAGTCAGGGACATGTTGAAAATGTCAGTGAAGACACTTGCCAGTTGGTCAGCACATGCTCGGAGTACACGTCCTGGTAATCCGTCTGGCCCTGCGGCCTTGTGAATGTTGACCTGCTTAAAAGTCTTACTCACATCGGCTACAGAGAGCGTGATCACACAGTCGTCCGGAACAGCTGATGCTCTCATGCATGCTTCAGTGTTGCTTGCCTCGAAGCGAGCATAAAAAGGCATTTAGCTCGTCTGGTAGGCTCATGTCACTGGGCAGCTCGTGGCTG